>NC_136499.1:15478110-15758110 GCF_053919585.1 Euprymna scolopes | reverse complement strand
GCTATCACATCCTGAAGTTAATATATTTCGCTCTTTTATTTCCATGGCGTAATTGCTAATTTTCCTTCTTTTCTTAATGTCTTCTTCTTATTATAATAATAATAATAATAATAATAATAATAATAATAATAATAATAATAATAATAATAATGTGCAAATTAATCGATAAGTGTATGCCACCTTTATATCCATCTATATGTGAAAGAATTCGAAAGATTGAGCAAGTACAATGACCCCAAGAAGTCAATCGAAATAATGTAGCACCTGAAAACTAATGAAAAGCTCCCTGTTATATTAGGGTTGGCACATCTGGAATAGGCGCACTCGTAGTTAATGAGATCAATATAAAAGATTTATACATTAGGTGATGCCCTTTTCAAGTGTTCGACTGAGCTCCAATCCATGGACCCCATGCCAATCTTTCATAAAAAACACTCGTCTAGCCCAAATCACTATGAAACATTTCGCCAACTCTTTATCTGTGCTTAAACCTAAACGTGGTTTCCATGGACAAAGCTTCTTTCCTAGAAACGTCGGCATGTGGAACTCTCTTCTACTGGTCTGCTTCCAAGCTGACTACAATATTTTCGTCTTCAAGTCCAATCTAAACAAGTTTTTTTTATTGAATTGCCTACTTAAATAACATAATCATACCAAATTACTAACGATTACTACACTATTGGCCAATGACTACCGTACACGCATTAACCCTTATCCTCGAGTGAACTCTGGGCCTTGATATACGGTGACACCTTTGTAAAAATAAAGTGGCGGAGACGAAAGATATGAGGTCTGACTTCGATTCCGATCCCTAGCATTTCACATATCTGACTCAGTTTCCGCCTCCCTATTTTAACTTTTACTATTATCCAGACTGTATGCTGATCCTTTGAAGATTATAAAATCCGACTCTGACTTGAACTCCTAGCATTTTTCCGAGTTCGATTTTATCCAAAACCTCTAACTCTATCCCCGTAACTATGACTACCAAGTCTACTAAAAAGACGCGACGCAACTGGACAAGGAGTACTTTCGTTGTAATATTGTCACATTAATTTGGGGGAATTCGATTGGCTGATTGACAGTATCTTCAAGCGTCTAAGGCTTCACTGAATAGGGGTTTGTCAAGACCACCTGGCACGATGATATTTCATCTTACAAGTAAACTAAATATTGAAAATTGTATTCGAATTTCAAATAAGATCCTGTCAGTATAATTATCTCAAACTAGATTATACGAGGAATTGTCACGTGATGTTGACGTAAGTCATCATCATTCGCATGAATCCAAGGATTCTATTGTTGGCATTGGTTTCCCCAATATTTTTCTAGTCAGAATTCTGTCTAGTATGACATCGGATACTTACATGAGGGATTGCGAGGAGTTTGCCAACACCCTAAGTAAAAGTTATTTTTGTGGAACGAATTGGATTCGAACTTGGAACATCCAGGTCGTCAGCTCAAGTTGCTTTAAGCAATAAGTTGGATACTCTACTAGACCAGATGAATTCCTGTCCTTTTATTCGGTAAGACTAATAGACAACAAGAAAGATATACTGTAACATAGTTAACTCGTCAATTGAGGAGAGGAAGGTTGATGCTTGTAACACATTCATTAACTCCAAAGTATAGAAGTAAAGGAGAATTTCATGGAATACTCGAATACCTATATATCTGAGATAGAGATAAAGAAAGGCCACTGATATTTGGGAACTTTGACTGAACTAAAATGAAACAAAAAGTGCATGATACAAAAATGTAGCAAGAATTTGACACATATTCCTGGAAAATCTCCACTGCAAGAAATCCGAAAATTTTCTTTTTTTTTTTTTAAATAACGGCAACATTCGATACTAACAAAACAAAAAAGGTTGAAAGAAAGAAGATCCAGAATTAAATTTGAAGGCTACATGTAATTAAGCTGGGCAGAAAATAGACAAGGATGATCTATGTATAGTCATGGGTGGTCTTGGTGAACCTATATTATCCTCAATAACGGAATGAGAATTAAAGATCCGAAGAACTTATGAAGTACCTATTTACTATGCCTCCCCACGGGGCAGAGTTAGACACCAGGGTCGTTTTTTAACGTGGAGAAAAGGTACAAAAATAAAAAATTGTCTCAGTCGTGAAGGATTTCTCCTCCACCGAAAGAGAACAAGAAGAACTTATGAAGTAACCAACATTTCGATCGGTGGTATTTTTGACAGTTCACACACAATGTTCAGATAAATTAGCATTCCTATGCGTCTCATAATATAACGATTAGTATGGGCGAGTTATTTCCCTTGGATACATGAAGTTCACACGCCGCAAAATAGAGCATTTTCTTTGCGTTTAATGATATAATGATTAATATAAACAAGTTATTTCCATTGGATTTATGCGATTGATATTGGAATCTGAAATTTCTGCATTTGACTGAAATCGAGAATTACAAAAGAGTTACGTTAAACTACGCCGATCGTGCAATTATTATATTGGAATCCGTCTGATCGAATTATAATAGAAGAAATAAAATCAAAACAAAAAAGCACAACGTTGGGTTAGTCTCGTAAATTGCTATGTAAGGTTAAAAATTGAATAGTGGAAAATTCTAAGTAAAAGTCGTAAGGGCTACGTGTCATGGATGTTACGTCACAGAGGCAGAAGTCCAATTGATTCTAGCATGAGGCAGTATCTAATCTGCGCCGCACTGAAGAGTTGTGATACTGCGAAATAGTCTCTGTGGATGATTATAAAATGTACTCTATCTTGGGTTGAACATTTTGGCGAGTGAAATAAAAAACTGTCACTAGCACATCATGCAATGTTTTGTGTTTACAAATGGAGCTTCCAGCGTATGGTCATTGTAATTTTACCTACCTACAAAATAGCGTTCCAAATCGCATATCGGTTAGAAACACCGTCATCTAGGCGGTCAAGTATCGGTTAGAAACACCTTCGTCTAGGCGGTAGAGTTTCGATCCTAGTTTGAGGCAGTTGCTAGTCGATCTGCATTGAAAAGCTGTGATATACCGAAAGAGTCTGTATGTGGATGACTGTATATGTGTGAATGTGTGCATTTTAGAATAGATGAAGATACGTTATACAGCGAAACACTCAGTGTGTGGCTGACTATCTCTCTCTCCCTCTTTATATATATATATATATATATATATATATATATATACACACACACACATATTAGATTCATTTATACAAACAAACGGCTACATATGTGCATACATGTTTCTGCAATTTACAGTTTCAGAGAAATCACGTCATCGGACCAAGGATATCGTTTCCCATATGTAGCCGTTTGTATAAATGAATTTAATATAATATGCTCTGTTAACTCATATAGCACTTTTTTAGTAGACACATGTTGTTTCAGTGGATGTATTTTAGGAAACGAAATCAAACTACCACTCTCTCTCTCTGTCTCTCTCTCTCTCTCTCTCTCTCTCTCTATATATATATATATATATATATATATATATATACATATATAAATAAATAAAACTGTCATACGCTTTATTGCAGATTGGTAAAATATCAACATTTCCTTAAGTATACGTTACAAAGAAATAAAATTGTATCATCAAAGGACTGCTTTAAGGTCAGTTATTTCACAACATTTTATTTAAATTCATGCGATATTCGCGAAGTTATGACATTTAATTCTCTATCAAGGAATTTCCACTGTTCATCGCTTTATTTAAGGTCTCTTAAAATATTGTTTCAGAATAAAAATACAATGTCTAATCATAGAAGACTTTATTTTTTATTATGTTTTTCTGTCAAAGAATACTAAACAAAAGCACATTATAGGTACTAAGTCTCAAATAAATTAACTATTTATCAACATATCCACCATTTCTTTAAATGATTTTAAACAACCTTTTATTTCACCAAGATGATCAATTTTTTGATCTGAAAGTTATGGCTCTCGCGACATCAATTATCAACATCAATGCTCGCCAGGCCATCATTTGAAGTAAATTGCTCCCCCTCCTCATAAATCCCTGTTCAATGGGGTAAAGGTCTGGAGAACTTGGTGGTCAGGTAATGAGGGTTTTTCCAACGAAACCCATAGATTCAAAGAAGGCTTCAGTTGCCATAGCAGAATTGTCATGCACAAAAATCATTTGAAAGCGACGTGACAATGGTAGCTCATCAAGCCATGGCGACAAATGATTATCCAAAAAGGCCGTGTACGCATTGCTGGTAAGCTTTACATTCTTTGGGACTCGGAATGGTCCAACCAACTTTTCCCCACTAATTCCCGCCAAAAGCATGATGCCTCTACTTCCTTATTATTATTCCAAACTTTGACCCATCGATCCGAACCAACAAGAGTAGCACAGGCTTCATCCGTAAATAGGACAGGTTGGAAATCCATTTTCATGTAATTATGTGCCCAAGCCATTTCTTTTTCCCTATGTTGTTTTGCTTAATAGAGACCTTGGAAGAGAATGGATGTTCCTTGCCATCTCATTAAACACATTGTATCGGGCCTGCCTGGATCTTGGAGCGATTCCAGCTCTTGCAAATATAGAAGCACTGGTGCTGTTTGGGTTTCGGTTGACTTCCCTACGAATTTTCCAAATATCACGATCTGAAAGGTTTTTCCTGGTGCCCTTAATTTTCTGGATTTTGTGTTGGGTTTGTTCACTAATGAAGCCAAGGTTCTTGGACCACTTTCCAGCTCCGTGCCTAAATCTTTGATGAACAATCCTCCTGCGAGTCCAACAACAATCCTTTGATTTTCGATAATCGTCAGTCGCCCGTATTTTGGCATTTGTAAGAGATCTGCAATAACGCGACGGAGAGTAAAAATTCCTTGATAATAAATAAAATTCCTTGATAATAAATAAAATTCCTTGATAATAAATAAAATGCAATAACTTTGTGAATATCGCATGGATTTGAATAACATTTTTTGGAAATAATTAACCTTGAAGCAGTCCTTTTTTATCGGTTTTCTTATGAGATGATCATCTTTAGTTTATTATTGCGTAAAGTTATATCCATGCGGATATTCTACACGATTTTATACTTCCATAATATTTGCGTAAAAAGTTTATAGTAAACACAAACTTCTTTCCCTCTCTCTATATATGTTTATGTATGCGTATATACATTAAAAATGTTCCTTACTAAACTTCTGTCAGTTTTTGGTTTACAGATATGAAACTTAGTATATAGGGTATTCGAAAACATGCGAACCTTTATATTTCTGTCTTAGCCGCGGAAAATTACTGCAAAAGTTTGAAAATTAAAGAAATGGAATTTGCCAGGTGAAGGTGGAAGGACGGTCTTACAAATATGCATGCGTAACGTAATAACTATTGGCTAATGTTTTAATTTTTAGCCTTGCATGAAACATATCTTTATAGCCCAGGCATTAACGTTAAATTAAGAAGTAAATCATTAGCTAAACGGTTTGGTTTCGATTCTCGGTGATGGCGCACGAGTATTTTATTTTTAACTTTTTAAATTATTACTTTATATTGGGTCCAATAATGTAATAATAAATACGAAAACTGCATTATTCAAATATCATATTTAAGCATCTTTTACGACCGGGCACACACACACACACACACACACACACACACACACACACACACACACACATATATATATAAGTATATTAAAAATATAATTTCATCAGATATTCATGAATAATATATAAAATATAATTATATGTAATGTACATACATTTCTTTATCCTTTCTTCTCACACATATATATACACATTTAGTGGATTAGAAATTATGTTTTAGTTGAAATATCTTATACATATACGTATTTATATGTACTACACACACACACACACACACACACACACACATATATATATATATATATGTGTGTGTGTATATATTGTATCCATAAAACGTCTCATATATAAACATTTATATTCATATAAAAGCCCCTGTCTTCCTCTTCTAAGCCATCTACAGGGTGGCCAAAAAATAAGTAGATAAAGAACTCAACGTTCAAACATTAGCAAAATCTGTTCACTGGCCCACAAAACCAGCCGTCCACGAAGTGTCAGACCATTTTCTATTGCAAATTATTTTTTTATTGTATTAATAATAATAATAATAATAATAATAATAATAATAATAATAATAACAACAACAACATCAACAACAAGGAATTCTAAGAGAATTGAATCTCACGAACCTAACTGAACTTAAACTCACAGAAATCACGTAATCACTCCTCCCCTCAATGATGATGGTATGGAACTCGGTTGGTTCCACAGAGAATAATCATAAAAGGTCAAGGAGGATAGAAGCCTGTAAATAATAGGGCACTCCCAAATACCTTTACTGGATAGGCGTAGTAAGAATTGAAGCGGGACACAGTGGGAATCTGGAAAGACTTGTTATCATTCGGATTCCAGGGAAGATTTTTTACCAGTAAAAGATCACCGGTAATCACTGTGTTAATTAATTTTCGAAATTTATTTTACGATGCCATGATATGAAACACCTGAAAAATAAAAGTTCGAACTAATTAGATAACTCCGATTTAATTTCACTTACCTGAAAATCAAACGCGCCAAATGCTGTGGGTGTAGTATATATATATATATATATATATATATATATATATATATATATATATATATATATGTATATATATATATAAAATTTATTTATACAAACATTAATGGCTACATATGTGCATACATGTTTCTGTAATCACCCGCGTTGGGGGATTACGTCTTCAGGCCAAGAATTACCGTCGAGAACAATTCTTGGCCTGAAGACGTAATCCCCCAACGTGGGTGATTACAGAAACATGTATGCACATATGTAGCCATTAATGTTTGTATACATAAATTTAATATACCTGCTCTGTTCACTCATTGAGCACTCTTTGGTAGACACATGTTGTTTCACTGGATGTACTTCTAGGAAACTAAACTCTACTGGCTATATATATATATATATATATATATAGTATAGTGTATATATATGTGTATATATACATAGTATAGTGTAGTATATATATATATATATATATATATATATATATATATATATATATATATATATATATAGTGTACTAGCAGGCCACCCGACGTTGCCCGGTCGTAAGATGCGCTTAAATATTATATATTTTACTTCCATTTACATAATTTAGGATTGTAAATTATACTTTACATGAATTTATTGTTCGACAAGATACTCAATTAAGAAATATTAATATTTCCTTTACTGCAGAGTTTCAAAGAAATGCGTTCTTCTCATCAGAGTTAAAGATATAGCTTAAAGTAGCTGTGAATTTGAAACTGCATTATATGAATACTAGCCAGGTGGTCAGGTGTCTAGTTTTCGCTGGTCTCCAGAAATTGCGGTATTTAGTTTTTGGTTCCAAGCTAGTACGGTCAATATCACATGCTTACATGTTGCGTTTGCACACGTCGACATAGCAGAGGTAAGGACGACTAATTTTCCTTTTGAGTTCACCGTAAAGGTTGACTTTTGGGATTTTTCCATTGTCTATGCGGTGCATACATCCTATCTTGCGCAGGCGTCTTTGGCAAAAGAGGGTGATCATGGAAGGGATACTACTAGCCCTTGCGAGCACATCATTGTTTGCAACTTGGTTTTTCTAAGAAATTCTAAGAATTCTCTGCAGACTACGCATGTGAATTGTGTTCAGTTTCCGTTCTTGGTGGTTGCAGGTTTTCCATGCTTTGCTGCCACACAGAAGAGTGCTGATGACACAGGCCATGTATACTTTCATTTTTGTCAATTTTGCAAGAGTGATGGATGTCTTTGCGATGCGCTTGTTGATTTCTATAGACTTGCAGTAATGGAATTGATGGACTACGTCTAAGTACTGTCCATTCATAGTGATGATAGGAGATGATGTTCCTTGGTTCATAACCTGGTTTTTTTTCAGGCTGATGTTAAGGCTGAATACTTTGCAAACAATGGGTTTTTGAAGTCGTTCTTCAGTGTAAGATGCAAGCACTGCATCATCAACAAACATCAGGTTCCTGATGGTAACTTGTTGAATTTTGGTCCTGGATCGAAACCAGTTGACGTTGAAGAGGCGGCCATCCGATCTGAAGCAAAAATAAACTCCATTTTCTGACGAATTGAAAACAAGTCTAAGGAGAAAGGCAAAGAAAATGGCAAACACACATCCCTGTTTTACACTGCTTTTTACACCAAACTCAGCAGAGGTGTCTTTATCAAATTGCATCGTGCTCATCATACCGTCATGAAATGATTATCCAAGCCTCAGGAGTTTGGGAGGACAACCAATGAGAGGCAGCATCTTGAATAGTCCATCTCTACCGACTAGGTCGAATGTCTAAGTAAGGTCAATTACCTGTTTTGTTCTCTGCACTTCTAGAGTTGGCATAGTGAGTAGATCATGTCAATAGTTGAACGTTGGGAGCGAAAGCCTCCCAGTGATTCACACAGTGATTCAGCAAGAACTTGCAGTCTCCTCACAATAATACGAGAAAACAGTTTACCCAATAGTGAGATAGCCTTATAATAATTATTGCAGTTGCTGCAATCTCCTTTGTTCTTGTACAGAGTGACTATCTTTGCGTTTCTCATGTCCTGAGGAACAGCGCCTTCTTCCCAATAACGTAGCAAGAGTTGGCATAACGAGGAGAAAGAACTTGCCACTCTTGATCATTTTGCCTTAGATAGAATCAGTACTTGGAGCCTTCCTTGGTGGGAGCTTGTCAATCGATGGTATGTCTAGCTCAGGTAATTGTGCATAGTGTGGGGTGTTAACGAGGGCGCTCTGGCTTACTTTGTTTTCTATTATAGATTGTGTTCGACCCATCTGTCAAGTTGTTTGGCTTTGTCTGTAACAATTTCTCCTGCATTGGAGTTTTTACAGCGCTTGGACCGATTGTTTTCTTAATTCCGTCGTACTTTACCTTAGTGTTTCCAATATTTGCAGCTTGTTGGATGGCGTTGCATAGTCTGTCCCAGTACTCATTTACACAGTCGTGTACTGTTGACTTTACCTTGTTGCGAGATGTTCGAAGGACTAATAGAGAGTCTTTACTTGGGTTATTCTTGCATTCCTGAAGAGCCTCTTGGACTCAATGAGAGAATCCAGTTTTTCAGAGTTCGCATCGTAGCAGTCGCTGTTTTGTCTATCCTTTCTTCAATAAGTAGAAATTGCAATAATGATGATAATCATATTATTATTATTATTATGATTATGATTATTATTATTATTATTATTATTAATAATAATAATAGTAATAATAATATTAATAATAATAATAATAATTATTATTATTAATAATAATAGTAATAATAATAATCATCATTATTATTGATAATAATAATAATGCTGATTATGATTATGATGATAATAAAATAATAATACTGATGAAATAATAATACTGATAAAATAATGATAATGATAATAATGAAAAAATAAAAATGATAAAGAAATAATAATACTAAAGTTATAATGATAATGAAAACTTCTGTAATAAACCATACTAAAATCAAAATAATTTCAAATAAAATAATGATAATAAAAATGTATTAACTAACGGGTATTATTTCCAATATTATTATAAAGACGTTAAATTAAATCACGCATCGTTTCTATGGATTATGACAAGCTATCAAAATCGACAATAAATACAATCGAGGGGATACTGTCGTTTCATATTGGTTTCTTGACCGAAGTGTGATCGGGGTTATTACGCACGTGCGCGCACACACACACTATATATATATATATATATATATATATATATATATATATATATATATATATATATATATATATATTATGCCGTATATATATGTATATATGTATATATATATGTATACACACACACACACACACACACACACACACACACACACACACACACACACACACATATATATATATATATATATATATATATATATATATATATATAGTAATTTATAAAATATATATGGCGATTAAGATACACTGAATATTCGGCGTTTCATCCACTCTAGGATTCCTCAGGCTTATGCGCATAAGCCTGAGGAATCCTTGAGTGGATGAAATGCCGAATATTCAGTGTAGCTTAATCGCCATATATATTTTATAAATTACTAACTAGCTCTACCTGCGTATTGAGCACTTTTGAAGTAAATACTTAAAGTTTACACATAAATCTATACTTTCTTATATTAATTTTATGTGAGTAAATGAAATAGTTATATATATATATATATATATATATATGTATATATATATATGGCATAATCACGTTGACACACCGGTTCTCGTCAGATCACCGAAGTTAAGCAACATTGAGCCTGGTTAGTACCAGATGGATGACCATTTGGGAATTCTAGGCGCTGTATGTGCTCTCCGCTTATCTCGGCATTTGTTTCCAGTCGTCCTGTACTTCACTTGTCACTGGTATTTAACAATGTTGTCTCATCAGGAGAGGTGTGGTTGGAGATTGGGCACCTCCTGCCACAAAAATTTCACGCACAAGCAACTTATCGTGGGTATCCATAGTCTGTCCAAGACTGAAGGAATCTGATATATATATATATATATATATATATATATATATATATATATATATATATATATATATATATATATATATATATAATGTGTGTTTAATTACCCCGATCACCAACAATTTTCATTAATTTTGTTTTATAAATTACTTGTTATGTGTTGGGATATTTGTTTAAAATAAGTCGGATTGTCTAAAATTTTTGAAATTGACATAAATAAAAGTTCGAATATTAAAACTTCAAAACTCAACATATTTTCATATATTTATTCGTTTTTCTCTTACTAGAAGCGACAAGGTTCATATAGAAGCTTGACTGAAAAAAAAAAGAAAAGAAAAAAGGCAATGAAAATGTCGCAACGTTTGTTTTTAATGGTATTTTTACGCAATTTTAATTTTGAGTAATGAGTTTCAAAGAAAGTTCCAGAATTGCTGATATCGGATCAAAAGTGCTGATTCCAAATCTGCGCTAAGTTTGGTTCTTATATCAACTGTCATGCCGCAACTATTTATATGATAAATTTTATAGTATAATTGTTTTTATGTCATAGATAAATTTAGCTTAGATGCTTATGATTTTATATATTTTTCTCTAAACTTAATTTATAGTTTTTATTTATTAAATTGCACAGTTGTGTTACTCTTATGATTTTTACAATTGATATTAGATGTCTTATATACTTTTGGTTTTTATTCACACAATATGAATTTTTAACGCGTAAATATCATCACATAATTATTATAAATTCATTTGTAATTTTATTTTGTGGCCCTTGTGCATTCTTTTTTATCATTGATATTATTTAATACTAGCTGTATATACCCAACGTTGCTAAGGTGAAACTTATTGGTGGTTAGAAAGTTTAGTCCACTCTTATTTAAGATACATTGAATATCCTAACTGCTTACGTTTTTTTTCTGAAAATGGAACACATGTTGGATAGCCTAAAACATTCATTTTTTGTCTATGGAAATTAAACGGGAAATAACTCTCATACCTTTAAGGGGAACTAACTCACATAGCTTAAATAAACTTACTTTCATTTTTATAGTCAACATGTGTGGGTAATAATAATAAAAATAGATTTTTATCGAATAAACTAAATTAAATATAAATTAAATAAATCAACTTTAAATAATATTTCTAAATAGAACAAGTAAAATAATTCTATTAGAAAAAACAATTAATAAGATGGAGATGTTTATTCCATCACGCGCGGCCGCAGCTGAGATTGAACTCACTACACGAGTTTTTGCAATGTAATTCAAATCATGTTGGTAGCTGAATACTTGATGCTTCGCCAGGGTATGCTTTTATCGTGACGCCATCATTAGATGGTGTGCTTACAACGGCTTAAGAGAGTCCCATCTACTCTCGAGAGAAGGATAAACCGCACCAGTTTCTCAACCAGGTATTTTACCTCGCGGTACATACAGCGCCACGCCTTCCCAAACGGTTACCCATCTGGTACTGGCCAGGCTCAACGCTGCTTAACTTAGAACCGGTGTGTCAACGTGATTGTGTCATATATAATGATTATTAAAATAGATTTTCTTTTTAAATAGTAAATAGGGTTACTTCTTAAAGGTGGATTTGAATAAATAGTGTATATATATAGAAATCATTCTGGAACTACACCGTGTAAACATTATTTTCCAGTATGGAAATTAATGTGTGAAACAGTGCGCCTTTTGTACTTTTTAAACAAATTGTGAACAAACAAACAAACAAACACACAAACAAACGGGAATACAGCTTTATTATAATAGATTTCTTTTATGTCATTGGGTTTATTCATTAGTGTGCAATTATTTCTATGCTAAAATAACTTTCTTCTACTTCTTTTTCTTCTTCTTATAATTATGTACTCACAAGGAGTGCCCACACCGGTCATCATCAAATATTATTCACTGACAACAACTGGTGGTGTTCCCTGAAATCTGGGCGAAAAGTCTCCCCAGATTTCCAGTACCCCCGCCTATTTCTAAAAGATTTCGCCATACTTTTTTATTTTATTTAAGATGTAAGAATTTTTTATAACTGCATTATGTATGTGTATATATATATATATATATATATATATATATATATATATATATATATATATATATATATATAGTTTTTAAAATTCTAGGTTCAATCCTTGGCTCGGGAGAGATGCTAGTCTAGCGGCACTGATGAGTTGTGATACAACAAAACAAACTGTATGTCGATGACTACAAATATATATATATATATATATATATATATATATATATATATTAGCAAAGAGATCCGACCTTTCTCAGGACAGAATGAAGATCAACAAAACTTCAACACTTACTTTATTGTCAAAACAGGTGACATCACCCATTTTCCAATTAAATCAGCGCACCTGGAGAAAGTTTCACATGCCTCTCTGCATTGACTTAGTTCAAAATACATCGCAATATAACCTACTGTTGATTAAACATATTTTTTATTTAATGATTTGAATTAAAGTTTAAAATGCAAAAGTCAATTATCATAGTTCAATTGTGTTCTAAGCAAAAACATCCATTTCAAACGCGTCCCTGTGTTATCAAAGAAACAGCTGTTGGTTTTATACGTCCGGCCTGTCTACGTGTGCGGCGATAAAAATTTCAAATGCGCTTCTGATGTCATACCGCATACGGGTATTAACTTTAGTCAAAGTCGAACTGTTACTGCTTTAATCAAACTTTTCGATTATCGATTTTCTGTAATTATTGGAGACATTTCGATACGTAACTTATCTAAATACACTCCCGAACACAAGTGCCGTTTAAAAATCATCGGACCAGCGATTTTGGAGTCGATAGGGAACGAACTCATACACAAAGACACTCGCAGACAAAGTGCCTTTTATATAAGTAGAGATAATTAGTAAATAATAACATGCGTATATATATATATATATATATATATATATATATATATATATATATATGCGTGTGTGTGTGTGTGTGTGTTTGTGTGTGTATAAAATGTTGTGTGTTATTAATCACTGGCAGTTCAGCGCGGCTTTTTTTGGGCCCTATGTACTGTTCATAACTATGTGCATATGTATATATATATATATAATAAAAAGTTTGACTCATGTCCATGTAACCTACATCTAAAATTTATAGTATTTAAACCCAAATTTGGTGGAGGAGTTTGGTACAGTCTGCAAAGGTCAACTCTTTCAAATTTTACCTCTTGGCAGCCAAAATTTCGCTCAAAAATTGATTAATAAGCTTGCTGCATGTCTGAATACCCTTTACGTAAAATTTCAAATGTTTAGACACAAAATTGGCTGAATAGGGAGTTAGAGACCACAAAGGTAAAATGTTTTGAACTTTGATCCTTTTGCAGCCAACTTTTCGGCCGAAAACCTATTAAAAAGCTTGTCCTATGTCTGAAAATACTTAATGTAAACTTTCAAATGTTTAGACTAAAAATTGGCTGATTGGTAGAGACAGCAGAGGTCATTTTAGTTTTTACTTTGACCCGAATTTTGACCCCTTACCATTTATTGTTTTGGTCTCAAATGAAATTAAAACATTTGATCTATGTCCACATAGCCTACATCTAAATTTTCAAGTGTTTGAACCCAAAATTGGCGGAGGAGTTTGGTAGAGTTTTCAAAGGTCAAATCGTTTAAATCTTGACAGTAAAATTTCTGTTCGGAAACCGATTACAAAGATCTAGACCGAAAATTGACAGAGTGATTTGGTAGTGAAATGCGCGCACACACACACACACACACACACACTATTACACACAGACATTTTCACCTTTATAGATAGATAGATAGATAGATCGATTAATTCGCTATTAATCTCAAACCCAAATTTTGAACTCTTAACATTTATTTTTGGGCTCAAATCAAATTATAAATTTAGATCCATGTCCACGTAACCGACATTTAAAATTTCAAGTGTTTAGACCCAAAATTGACGGAGGAGTTTTGTAGAGTTTTCAAAGGTCAAATCGTTGAACTTTGACCCGTTGACAGGCAAATTCTTGGCCGAAAATCGATTGAAACGATGTTCCCAAATATCAATACCCCTTGTGTCAAATCTCGAGTCTGTAGACCGAAAATTGACAGTTATTTTGTAGGGAAATTTACACAGACAAACAGACAGACAGACATTTTCACTTTTATAGATTTATAGATAGATTGTTTATATATAAGTGCATTATTGTTCATAATATATATGTGTCTGTGTTTGTTATATGTGTGCGTGTGTGTGTGTGTGTTATATATAAGTGTGTTATATATAAGTGCATCATTGTTAATAATATATCTGTGTCTGTGTGTGTTATATAGAAGTGCATGTGTGTGTTTGTGTATATATATATATATCTATGTGTGTGTGTGTGTGTGTGTGTATATAGTGTGCGTTTCCCTGACTTCAGATGCATGGCTGAGTGCACGTGACTGTGGGTGGCTGATTGTTTTTCGATGTGAGTTTTAAAATATACTCTACCGCCCCGATGAAAGCAAATTTTAACGATAATTTATCTACAATGATATGTATAGCCATTCTTCCTACAGTCTACAACACACACACACACACACACACACACACACACACACACACACACACACACACACACACACACACACACCCCTACCCTATATATATATATATATATATATATATATAAAGTTATGGGGATTGTAAGTGGAGATTGGGTCGCTTATGGCGGGGACAAATGTTGGTGTGCTATGTAGTTTTTTGGCTTTGGTCATGGTCGATGTTCGGTCCAAGTTTTTGAATGAAACTGAAAAGAATAAAAGTTCATCAAGTGCACAATAACCCAACCGGTCATGTTGGATCTATTAAGGGGTTTAGCTCCACGCATGAGGTCACGTGTTTTTAATCTTTTCGGCTTTTGGCACGGGGTCAGGAAAGAGTCAGCCATTTTCTTTTGAAAGCCGTTTTAAAGCGGCTTAGCGACTAAGAGTTATGTCCCTTTTTCAAGGGTGGCAACGAAAAGATGATAGGAAGAGGAAGTAAGTAGATCTTTTTTCCCTGGGAACCCTGTTCTGTTTAAGTCTCTCGCCCATTTACTCCCTTTTTTATATTATTTTTTCTTTTTTTCTGTTGTTCCCTCGTTCTTTGCCGGTTTTCTTTTCTGTTTTATTTCTGTATTTTAAAAAAATTTTTGTTTTCCCTTTTTCTTTATTCCGTCATTCTTTTTCTTTCTATTTCCTCCAGTATTTCTTCTTTTCGTCCCCTTATTTATTGTTATTTAATTTTAAAAAAACTCTTTTTCCCCTTTTTCTCTTTATTCTTTCAAAGGTTTTTTCCCCCTAATTTGCTTTGATATTTGTCTTTCTTTATTTAGGAATGGCCCAATGTTTTGTGCATTCTCACGGCTTATTGAATACGCTATGTCGAGTTTAAATACTGTCGGGTCTATATATTATTTTAACTGAAATTCATTATTGAGACGAGCATTATTTATATTAATTTATTTATTGCGGACTATTATTCTCGTTTTTATTAGTTGTTGTTTCACAACGTTTCGGCCAACTATTCCTCCGGCCTTCGTCAGGTGGTAACCACGATGGGATAGGAACTTCGAATATTCTAACTGCATTCTTAGCAATCACTTCCATCCGCAATTGTTGTCGTCTCACCACGTTTTGGGTCAAGCAAGCCTCTGGCCGGCTTTGGGTAGGATTGAAACCGCTATCTTCAGACAATGCTCATCTGGAACCGTATGTCTCTATCAACTGCGCCACGGGTCCACGATTACCACCTGACGAAGGCGAGAGGAATAGTTGGCCGAAACATCGTGAGACAACTAATAAAGATGAGAATAATAGTCCGCAATAAACAAATAAATACTGCTGGGTCTGTTGTGGTTATTTACGCATTATTAGTGTTGATTACATTTCTAGGACA
This sequence comes from Euprymna scolopes, assembly GCF_053919585.1. Lineage (NCBI taxonomy): Eukaryota > Metazoa > Mollusca > Cephalopoda > Sepiida > Sepiolidae > Euprymna > Euprymna scolopes. The sequence goes on along the minus strand of NC_136499.1, from coordinate 15,741,696 downwards.
CAATTTCACCCAAGTTCCTGCTAAAATGTATTTATTTTGATAAAATATTCATGATGATATATTTTTGAAGTGATCACTGAATTTTTTGTTTTCGGAAATCGCTCAAGACAGAATAGTAAGCCACATAATGTAAGGTGAAAAAAGTAATACGTTTTCCAGGTTAAAACTAGCAAACGATAAGTGTTAGATGAATAGATTCCGACCATCAATTCTTCCCCGTTATTTTTTAGAAACATTGCTTATGACGAGTGTAAATAATCAGTTCTATCCCACTGCGAGAACTGTGACACAACAGATGGAAAGTGGATCGTAGAGTCAGCGTCCCTGAGGTAGAGTACTATGACCCGCAAAAATGCCTGTCGGTATTCAGGCGATTAGTAATAGACTAATCCCTTCTCAAAGAGAGAAAGCAAAGCTTGAGGGTAGACCTCCTGTGGCTGCACAAGTGTAACATAGCGCGGATGTAACTACATGCCAAGTGACGTCACTGATGGGGAGGGAAGGACTATAAAAAGAGAAAGACAAAGAGATAACGTTTGAGATCTTGTGAGAGACGTGGAGAACGTTTTAAATCACGTGGGTGACGTCACGGCCGTAACGACGAGGAAATAAATGTCGTTTTACAGAACTAAAAAGCGAAATTAAGTTATTTTCTATTCTTTGTCTTGGTGTCCTTTGCGACTGAAACTGTTGGTCCACGGACAACATTATACGGGACCAACAGTACATTGCCAAAATAAAACCCCAGCATAAAAAAATGCGAGAATCGTGAAGAATAAAATAAAGAAAGTGAGATTTACGAGGTTGCCGAAAATAAACTCAATGTCAACTTTCTACTCTCCTTGATCCATAAGTATAAAAAGACGTATATTGTCTTTAGATGAAGAGTATAACGTAATGTACAAGTCCACATTATGCTATCTCGTCCCTTTTTGACCCCCTATCGCGCCAAATCAAAACCTTGGAATGCAAGAACCCTGCGTTGGATACCGAACTGATCTCTCTTCTTTTTTCACGTCCTACGTGTATATCTATCCAAATCCTTTCCTTTTTTTGTTCTCTGACATCAGCACTTAATCACCTTTATTGTTTATCTAAATTCTTGTTTTTTTATACTATTATCCTAAACTCTTGCTTATGTTAAAACTCCAACGTCTTGTAAAATAATTAACAAATATTTTATTCTTCTAAATAATTAATCCGCTTTTATAACATCTTTCTGTTATTCAACTATTCTGTTTTGTAATCGAAGTATTTCTAGTAACTAAACACCGGCAATCCCTCGGAATCAGACTATCCGGCATTTTCAGGGAACCAACAATGCAACATCTCTAGATTCTAGAAAAGAAAAAACACAGGTTCTTCTTATTAAAGTATTTCTCTTGTATTTGTCTCAGTGCTGCATTTCATCTATGATTATCTGATTTCTTATTTGCTGCTCAATTATTCTATCAATCACTTTCAGGATCCAACCCATCAATTTTAAGATTATGTATTAATCTTTATCAAGTGTTTTCTTTTTACCCTTGTAACAATTCACAATTTTATTAAGTTCCCAATTTTTCGAGATTAACCTCTTCTTTTATGATGTGATTTGTCAAGTTTGTGATCATCTCCGTGCCTGCTTCACTTGCAGTCTTCAACATTTCTACAAGAATGTCTTGAATGAATATAACATCTAATTCTACTAAGACCAAGCTTCTTTCCTTTAACAACCATCTGACGTCTTTTCTGTCTGATCTGTTTCCATAGTTTTATTATTAGGATACTTATTAGCAGTGCTATTACAGTTGGCGAGTCTAATTTTTCTGAAAGTTGAATCGAGTCCAAAATAGTTTTTATCTCTGATAGCTGCTCTGCTGATGGCACCGAGTAAGCCTTCTCCTTTATTTCTGAAAAATTGAGCATCGACTTGCCTCGTTCTTTTACGTGGATTTTCGTAGTTTCAGTCATGATCTTTTGTTGCTTGATCTGGCTTGTTTACTGTCGGATGATACCGTAGTGTGTCTAGGTTTGTTCCGGGACCTAGAAATATGTATCCTGGTACTGTAAATTCCCACCCACCCTAATCGTCAGTAGGAGTTTTTCGTTTGCGATCGAGCATTTCGGGAATTGTAGACATTTTGTTTTCGGTTTCAGATTACACGTCATATCACATGACGTTGCATAGATGAAAGTAGGTCAGCACTGAAATTCATCAAAGGCAGGTTTATCTTCTCCATGTGATAAGCACCACGATACAATATCCTTTTTTGGGAAAACCTTTTTTTTTTGGCGGCGGCGGTTGAACATTTTCCCACCGATTGCTGAGACAAATAACACCCCACTTGAGACCCATCGATCAAACTTCTCGGCTAAACACTGACAGGCAATATGAGTTGGAACAAATGCATTGAAGACATTGCAAAGGCTGCTGAAAAGATGGTGGGCTCCGTCCAGCGTGCTAGAGAATTGCGCACATCAGAGAGCATCCTATATATCAACCACGCCACAATTTTCCCTGCCTGGATTATTGCTGCCACGTCTGGCTGGTGCATCTCTCATTCTTAGTCTCAAAGATAGCTTCAAATATAATAGATTCCGCACTGTCGACCAAGCTTCACAATTATGCATCCCCATGAATCTTTAAAAAAAAAAAAATATTGCAATTTCACCCCAAACAAGGCACATTGTCACTTTGATGTAGGGGGCAACTATCATGGACATAAGCTACAGGGGTACTATGTGGGGAGTTGGGCAGCAAGATGTCGGTTCATGTTACACTTGAACTTCTGCACGTCAGTACAGTTGGGGAAGCAGGAACTCTGAAGGGAATTCCAAAGTCCAGCGGTTCTGGGGAAGAAATTACTGGAGTAGAAGGCTCTCTTAAATCTAGGGATCTCAACTGTGAAGGGGTGGAATTTTGCTGTTTGTCGGGTTTGTCGGGGGGTGCTTATATCGAGGGGGCACAAGTACTTGCGGTTCGTCAGAGCATTCACCATTGAAATATTTGTAGAACAGGCACCATTGAAATATTTGTAGAACAGGCTACATTTAATCGATGGGACAGAGGCTGAAGCTTAGATGACAGAACCTATTAGGTTGGAGACTCTCTTTTGAACCCTGTCTAGCAGATGCACCAGCCCAAATATGAAAAAATACTGCATAAATGGGCGAATGGTGGCCTTATAAAGATACAGTATATTTTCGGGCGTTAGTAGCTTTCTAGCACGGTAGAGAGAACCTACCTTCTTCGCAGCGTTTCTGGCAATGCTCTCAATGTAATTGTTCCAACTCATGTTTCCTGTGAACGTTAGGCCGAGGAGTTTAAAAGATTACTTTCAGATAAAGATTCTTTGGCCATTGCTATTGATGGTAGAGAAGGTTTCTTATAATTATTGAAGGAAACAAGTTTAGTCTTGGCAGAATTGAATGTGACCATCCATTTTTGTCCCCATTCCACTACAGATCGGAGGTCATCCTCTAATGTTTTTGCCATTTCTCTTGATATGTGTTCATTTGTTTTCCTGTCGCATCGGTTATAGAGAGTGGTGTCATCAGCATATATACCTATTTCACAGACAATTTTGTCAGGGAGGTAATTTAGTAATATTAGGAATAATAGATGTCCAATGATATACCCCTGGAGCACTCCCGCATTTATATCATATTGTTTAGATGTACGACCATCGATGACAACCTGGATGTTTCTCTTATCTAAGAAGGATTTATGTTAAAGATTCTTCCAGTGATACCGTATGATCTGATTTTCCTGAGAAGACCTTCATGCCATACCCTGTCAAAAGCCTTAGATATATCTAGAGCTACCGCTCTACCCTCCCCCGCTTTGTCAAGTGAATGATATATATGCTCAGAGATTACGGTTAGGATATCTGCCGTGGAACGGGCTTGCCTAAATCCATATTGTTGGTCGGTCAGAAGTTTAGCATCTGTAAGGTGATGGACAAGAGCTTGGTTAATTATGGACTCAAATATTTTGGCGAAAAGTGGAAGGAGGCTAATGGGGCGGTAATTTACTGGGTCAGTTCTTTCTCCAGAATTCCTGAAAACTGGTACCACAGAAGCAGTTTTCCAGCAGGCAGGAAAGCAAGATTCATTAATTTGTTTGTAAAGTTTGGAGAGAACCGGCGCTACTTCGGCAGAGCACTTTTTTAATAGCACAGCCGGAATGAGATCAGGTCCACATGGTTTTGAATTGTCAAGATTTCTTATGATAGCATGCACCTGAGCAGGGGTGATTTCCAGATCGTCTAATGTGGCGACTGTTCGCAAAAGAAAGTCAGGGAGGGGGTGGTTTGCAGGGTCCAGGATGGAGTTGAAGGCGAACCGACTAGCAAGCATGTTAGCCTTTTCGGTTACTGAGTAAACAACCTCATGATTATTTGATAGTAGGGGAATCATTGACTGCCCATTATTTACTACGCTGTTGTAGATTTTCCAGAAGTCACGGGGTCCTAATTTCTATGCTTCGATGCGTTTTTGGTGGTTTCAGTAAGTTCTCTCTTAGCTGTCGCGATTTCTTTCTTACAGTTACTTCTAGCTTCTATATACTTCTGTCTGTTTGACTTATGTCGGTTAAATCTGCGGTGCGCATGCTGCCTTTGAGCAATGGCAGCTGCACAATTAGAAGTAAACCATTGGGGAGAGTGGCGCTTGCTATAAAACTTGCTGTATAACTTTTACAAGTAATTTAATGAAATGTGCTCAAATGAACTCATAGCACTAGTGACCACCTCGACGTACATATCCCCGACCAAGAATCCAAATCCTATCCGTTCGCTGTTAAAGTACCTAGATGTCGGAAAGCTTTCTTTTCTAATAGTTTCTTGCATTGAACTGCTAGACTTTAGAAATCATTCTGTTTCTTGATTTTCTACCTGGACTAACTATGCAAAAGTTAAAACGCAATATAAAAATGAGTCCCAATGCGTATAGAAACCGGTAAATGTTGGTTTACGATAAACAGAAGTATAAAAAAACATGAGGATGTCTTGGGCACAAGAACATCTAAAAACGGAAGAGTAGAATTTGTTTCTTTATCTACTGTAAACTTAAGGGCTGGATGAACGTTATTGAGGGACACAAAAAAGCATCCGCCTTCGTTTCGTTGTCAAATAAACAAAACGTGTCAGCAACCTATGGCCACACCATCTGTCTGTTTGTGCATACTATCATTAAAACTGAATTCAACCGACATAGTTGCGATTTTCATCAATTCTTTGGAAGTTGGAAGTTGACTCCGATATAGAGCATCAGCACAAATATTAATAGCCTCTAACAATGGGACGCAAGTAAAATAACTATAAATATCGCCTTAATAACCAAAAATTTAATTAAAACTTTAGCACATAGGGGATTTGTTCTAAAGTTAATCTGGATGACGATCTTAAATTTATTACTAATACCCTTTGTAACAATGGCTACCCCTTAGATATTGTTGAATCTACTATAAGTCAGAAAGTTTCCAATTTTTACAAATCTAAAGAAACTGTACTTAATAGATGCCCTGTTTACTTACGTCTACCTTGGCTAGGTAATATCCTGTACCGATTTGCTAAGTAAATTTCTTTGTCTGTACAACAGTGTTATTTTGTATCGAATCCACGTTTTGTTTTATCAATCAGACCTATGTTGTTGTCCATTTGCAAAGATATTCTCCTCCCCTCCTTACCATAATAATTCTATTATTTATTTATTCAAATGTAGTTGCAGCGCGCACTACGTTGGACGAACATCGCAAAGATAGGATTTTCGTTTGAAACAACAAATACCATTAAAGATTCGGTATGCAAATTTTTCACCTTTGGATGTTCTGAGTAATACGTATGGTTCTTCGATTTGCAAGCACTTCATAAATAACCACGCGTGTGCCAAGAATTTCAGTGCAGACATGTTTACGATCTAGAGTAAGTTGCACTCAACCTTTAATCTAAAAGTTCTAGAAACTATTTTTTATTAAGCCTTTGTAAAGGCAAGCAAAAAGAAAATCTTTTAAGACTTAATTTGGTTTCTATGTAATTTTCCCACGCTAACCTTTGTTTTCATTTTTTATTTTTTAATCATCATGTTGATTGGTCTGTATTTAGTCATAATTAAATTTGCACCCCACAAAAATGTTCATATATATATATATATATATATATATATATATATATATATATATATATATATATGTACACACACACACACACACACACACACACACACACACACCACACACACATATATATATATATATATATTATATATATATATATATATATATATATACTAGCATGGGTGTTTGAAGGTGTGTGTCGAGAAAAAAAAGTGGTAATAGGAAGGCAGTCTCAAACCCGTACCACGAAGGAGGAAAACAAGCGGGGGAAAACGTGACGTCTTTGCTGTTACGACCACCACACAACCAGGAAGTGACATAGGTTTAAATTAAGGCTAGACAATCGAAAAGAGGGGATGACTTTTGAAAATATCTGTGAAAAAGGCGACCCCTCCCTGTAGAAAAGTGCCCATATGAGGGTGAAGAAATTAATGTTTTTAGCCATTTTTTCAGTATTTGTCGTCTGAAGGATCAAGCTTCAAAACAATACTGATCTTATGAAAATCCTTTGCCTCTGTCGAAAGTTTTAGTCCGACATGCAAACATACAAACATACATTTATATATTGGTAGCTGAAATTTTCAACCCAAACCTATTAAAAAGTTGCTTTATCTCTGAATACCCTTTATGTAAAATTTCAAATGTTTAGACCAGAAATTTGCTGAGTAATTTGTTAGAGATGGCAGAGGTCAATTTTTTAAAATTTGACCCCTATTATGACCCCTTAACATTTATTGTTTTGGGCTCAACTCAAGTTATTAAGTTAGATCCATGTCCAGGGAACCTATATCTAAGATTCCAAGTGTTTAGACCCCAAATTGTCGGAGGAGTTTGGTAGAGTTTTCAAAGGTCAAATAGTTGAACTTTGATCCCTTAATCGCGAAATTTCTCTTCGAAAATGGATCACATCGATGTTCCCAAATCTCAGTACCATGTATATCAAATTTCGAGTCTGTAGACTCAAAATTGACAGAGTTACTGCGTAGGGAAATGTACACACACAGACAGATACACAGACAGACACAAATTTCTCTTCGAAAACGGATCACATCGATTTTTCCAAATCAACTCAATTCATATCTAGTGAAGTTACACTTTTGTAGAAGAATATAACACAATCGTCCCGTAGCATACAAACAGGTTCGTGGATACGTTTACATGAGCGATTAAGAAAGCGAGTATCGCACCTACTGAAAAAGGCCATTCAGTAATTGTTTGAGGTATATAGGAAAACCCGCAAATAAAAATGTTTCCTAACTTTCTATAGTAATAAAGAAACATCTGTTACTTCTTTTGAATTCATGATTAAAACAAAATCCCTAACAAGATGACAATATTCACAATAAACAAAATACCATAATGATCAAGCTCCAAATACCACATAGATCTAATAATAATAAAAAATTATAGTGTCGGCTAAATAGTCGTGATAGGTCAAGGTGGACAGATCGAGGAAAAAAGCACTAAGCAGATCTCCACTGGATAAGTGCGAAGATGATAAAAACATTGCCATCCAAATTCCAGTGAAGGCGAATAGTTATTGCCAATCGAAAATAACATGTCAACGGCTGTTACGATAACACGAATTCATTTCCAAATGTTACCAAAGAAGTGGAGAGTACTGGAAATCTGGGGAGACTTGTTGTCACCTACACTTCAGGGAACACCAAATGTTGTTGACAGAAAGAAATCAACTTGCGAGTACAAAAAATAATAATATACAGAATCAGCCATAAATAGCATTGCTTCGCCGTCAGTGCTCATAAGTGCAGCTAGGCAAGTAAGTGCTTCAAGTCGGAATCGAAACGTAACCGTCGAGTCGAATGTCTACGCCTCCAACCCCGCATTATCATTCAGCAGTCGCCTAATGTTAGCGGAATGTAAATGTCAACAAACGTAAACATCTTTTCAGCGGGCTTGAAATTTCTAATCAGTTTTACTTAATGAGGAATGCCTTACGTCTAGTGACTCTGAAACCGATTTCCTTAAGAGAACTAAAGGGAATAAAAATTGTCATCCACTAATTTCGCTGTCTAGAGCTCAACAGTGGGGCTAGACAATATAGATGTATGCACACCCACACTCAACCACCCACATTATATATATATATATATATATATATATATATATATATATATATATATATATATATATAATGTATGTATATATATATGTATATATATATATAATGTATGTATATATATATATAATGTATGTATATATATATGTATATATAATGTCAGGTCATGTCATATGCTACTGGTACCATGTAACCCAGTACTACCTGCCTCATGGTCGGATCACCGGCGACTAAACTGGTTCCTCCACCAGGCTTGTTTGGTGAGGAGGGCGGCTAGTCTCCCTGAAGGATTAAAAACAAGACCTTCCAAAGGGCGAATGAACTCTTTTTCTGGGTCAACGGCCAACTAGCACCGTGTATATTTGTGTGTGTGTATATGTGTATAGAGGTAGAGAGGGCTCCTGTAAGCCGTGGTGAAGGCAACCTTTCTAGGAGAAGCAAATCTCTGATTTAAAAAACCATAAAGCGGAAGACCAGTACCCGCATTAAGGTGGTCTGCAGTTTAATTTGTTGCTGGCTATCTTGCTCTTGTTTGTTGCTGGATCTCAACATTTTGAACCGAGATAGAGACTTAGCTGTCGTACAAAGCTAAGATTCTGTAACATCATATTTGTATAGATACTCCCTCAGACATTTGGGCTCATGCATTTTAAATGTCTGAGGGAGTGGCACTCGTCTGACAAGACGTTGCAATCATCATATATATAATAGAGATTTAGAAGGCTATCACAGTGCGAGGAATGAGATATAGTCGGTGTTGATGAGAGAAGACGAAAACAATAAGTACATACATATATGTCTATATATACATATATTTATTCAATTGTATTCAGTATAAATGTCTTACTTGTTATGTCTATGACAAATCCATTATATTTCGGGGAAAAAATCAGAAAGAAACTGAGACATGCATGCGAGTATTAGGTTTTTTTCTAAACAGTTTATTTTTTTATATAAAAAAATACTCGAGCTGAGATCAAAACCAAACCATGAAGACAAGTAGTCAAGTACGATAACTATATGGCCAACTTGTCATGATCTTTAAAGCGTGTTTTCAAACCTACTCATTCGCAACATAGGTAATCTGTGATCTGAACGATTCACGCATGCGCATTCGTGAAACAGTTAGCAAGCAGTTAAAAACCGGCTGATCCCCCCCACGTACCAATGTTTCAATTCTAACCTCTTGCCAGCTCTTTTTCAATCCGAAACCCGATTAAAAAACTTTCCCACATGTCTGAATACCCTAGATACCAAATTTCAAGTGTGTAAATCGAAAATTCCTTGAGAATTTTCCTCCCATAGACACATATTCACTTTTATAGATTTATAGATTATATTATGGAAAGAGAGAGAATGGGAGAGACGAATAAACTGCGGTCGGCTCAACTATTTAGAGAGCGCGCGCAAAAGAGAGAAAGAGTAAGGGGGGAAATGAGGGTAGATGGAAAAGGGAGAGGGAAATAAAGGTTCCAAGGATTAAAGCAAAAATGTCCGGAATTCATTTGCTTACATTATGATGGTGATAATTTCTGACGTCTTGCAAGAAAGATTTTGAGATTTTTGCCGTTTCCTCTTGGAGGAACGTCAGAAGTTCACTCGAGTACCGCGATACACCAATACCAACAGACGCGCGTGATTAAAAAAATCAACATATCCTAAAAAAAAAACCCTAAAAAAGCAAAAATAACCCCGACAACATTTGTTAGAAATACTAATATTAATGGCCCATTTTTTCCTGCGATATTACTTTATTCTCCTCAGATCTGAAACGAGCAAATTAGCGTCGAGTGGTTTTTACTCAAAAGTCCCGGAGTACAGGAAATCTAAATTAAAACCGAAAAACCACAAAATAAGAAGAAAAAAAAATGACATCCAGGAGATAATTATTACGCTAAGTGTTTGTTCAAAAAGTATGATAACTTTATTAGTTGATAGCAAACGTATTTTTCATCCACGTCTTTTATGTTTTTTCTTACAGGATTAGATCCCAAAGCTTCTTTTTTCAGTTAATTCATTTAAATACGAACAATTTAATACCGGTTTCTCTAAGTGGATGATAAATAAAGAAACGAGCGGATATCCTAAAGATAACTCCATTCATTCTACGCGTTTAAGGATAGGCATTCGAGGACAAGCTTAAGCGTGAAAAGCTACATATGTATATATAGTAGAACCCCGGAATACGGTGGTCCTACGATACGTCTTTTTCAGGTTACGATGTGGAATACGATGTTTTTCCGGTTAATGTTAACGTATTTGTCCCGCCTGTGTTATTTATAATGCTATTTGATTATATGTGAATTATATACTGTTATATTTGTTATATTATTTGATTATATGTGTATTATATACTGTTATATTATTTTGTTACAATTTTTAATTCCGTATCTCGGGGTTCTACTGTAATTATAAAATTCTGTCGACCTGTCTTGCTTGTTCGCATCTTGCCTTGTAGATCAGGCGATTCTATCTTAAAAGAAAGATAGATGAATGGATATATATATAAGCCTGAAGAATCCTAGAGTGGATGAAACGCGGAATATTTAGTGTAGCTTAATCGCCATATATATTTTATAAATTACTAACTAGCTCTACCTACGTATTGAGCACTTTTGAAGTAAATACTTAAAGTTTACGCATAGATCTATACTTTCGTATATTAATTTTATGTGAGTAAATGAAGTATATATATATATGTATATATATACTTCATATATATATATATATATATATATATATATATATATATATATATATATATATATATACTAAGCACTCCCGCCAAAACCCTCACATCCAACGCCGGCATATACTCTCGCCCTTGTAACGACTGCCACCAAACATATATAGGAGAAACACAACGTAAATTAGAAATAAGACTTAATGAACATAGAAGAGACATAAAGAATAGAAACTCCTTAAATGCACTTTTTTTGCCATTGTGCTGAACATGATCCCTCGTTTAACTTTGATCATGCAAAAATTATCAAATTCGTTGTAGAGCGAGCTAAACGAAGACTTCTAGAATCAGCACTTATTTCAAATATTAGCACCATCACGCAAAGAAAAGGTTTCTACAATTTTAGCCCCTATTATAGGAAATATAATATTCAGAGAGCAAAAGATGAATACAGATCCTGGGTAATCAGTCCCTCCCCCTCTCTCTCTCTCTCTCTCTCTCTCTCTCTCTCTCTATATATATATATATATATATATATATAAATTAAGAGATATATGTGGTAAAAAAAAGGCTAAAGAGTGGTCAATACATTAGTAGAGCCAAATATATTTTTGTTTTTACAACCTAAAGTGTATTAACTTAATTCATTACAAATTGTTTCAATAGAGAGGATAAAAATTATCAGGTTATATCGTCAGATGATTAAAGATAAAATCGTTGTTTGAACTCGAATCATCTAACGATATGAACTATACGTATACACCTACTAAAAGAATTTGTAATGAATCAAGTTAATACACATGAGGTTGTAAAAATAATAAAACACACACACATATGTATATCCCCCTCCCGAAAAAAAAAACTAATTTATTCACTAGGAGTAGACACACAGGCCATCATTTTACAGATTTCTCTGTAAAAACAACTTGTAGTATTCTCTGGAGTCTGAGTGACAACAAGTCCCCCCAGATTTCCAGTACTCTCCCCCTTTTCGCTAACCTTTTAAACAAGAAGAAAGACATGTTAGTCTTCCAACTTTTAACAAAATTGTTGAACGACCATGTGCAGTGGAACAAGCTACAGACATAGCAGCTGATTATAGCAACGAACTGGGAAACTGTTAGTTGACCCCGAGAGGAAACGCCAAGATGCGACCATAAATACGGAGCTTCCACGAACATAGCTTCTTACCTAAAACTACCCGTCAGGAGAACACACTATCGCAGATCTTCTCCCCAGATTGCTACAAACTAGTCGTTTTCAAGTCCAATGAAAACAAATTCTTGTTGCGTCGTTCTCTTAAATAATGAAATTCTGCCCAATTTCAATAACCGTTACTAATCACCATGGCGTTGTCCCATCGTTCAACTACATTAGCACTTATCTTCTAGCATCTTTTAGGCCTTAATAATATTAATAATTATTAATAATTAATAATAGATTAATAATAATAATAAATGGTAACTACTTACTAAAAACGTTATAAAAGGAATCTTTTGAAAAAAAAGTTCCATAAAAGAACTAACTGCCGAAGTGTTCTATGATGAGAAAATAATTTACTTTTTAAGTAATATATATATATATATATATATATATATATATATATATATATATATATATATATATATATATATATATATATATATATATATATAACCAGCATGCGCGCACACACACACACACACACATATATATATATATATATATATATATATATATATATATGAGAGTACAAAGCAAAACTGAGAAAAAGTATGAGAATTACAAAGCGGGGGATAAAAAAAAGATAATCATGATTGGTTTTCAAGATGGCGTAAAGTTGAGACGCAAACCGGAAGTGTGCAAGGTTAGTCGCTCGTCAGCATAGTAAAGCCGAGGTCACTCGGTACAATAGCATTTAGAAAATGGCAGAGTCCAAAACATTACTTAATGGCCGACTTGTGTTAGATCGAGGGCTCTTAAGGACTTTTTAGTGGGTGGCGGATTTCATTTTTTTCTTTCCTTTTTTTCTTTTTATTAACCCATGGCTTTGAAGCAAAATATTTTTGTCAAGCAGATGGAAAAGCAAAGATGCTACGGCCAAGAGATCATTGAACGCTTGGTTTAATACAAAACAGTGACGTCATTACTTCGTGTCTAAAATTTGCAGCTTAACACTAAGGAAACACAACATAGCGTTATAACGTTCTTTAGCGATTTTAAACTAGCATCCCATCTCCATGAAATAAAACCAAACAACCCAGCAGTATTTATTCATCATGAAATTGCTTGTGTAAGTTAGTGATGCTTAAACAAACGCATTTCGGGTGACAACATTATTACGTACTTACATGTCATGTCGAAATTAGTATCAATTAAAAAAACAAAAATAAAAAAAAAATCGAAAAATGATCGAGTAGAAGATATGCTAGATACATTTTTAACTAAAAAATAATCACAATTACGTTCTGGCATTTTATGTTCCAAAATGGCCGAATCTTAATTTAAGTCAAGTTAAGTCAAAAAAGAGAAGTCAGTTTATCACACTGAATTAATTGCACAACGCTTCCACATTAAAACATACGATAAAACTCGATAATTCTGTAAATTCTATTTTTACTTGTGATTATTTTTTATGCTGGATCATTTTTCTTAATTTTTATATTTTATAGTAAATTCGACATGAGATGCAAGTATGTAATAATGTTTTCACCTGAAATACGTTGTTTTAAAATATCACTAATCTACAGAAGCACCGAAACTTCTTAGGTCTCTGCTCAGTTTTCATAGGTAGTAGATACTTTTGTAACATTGCTCGCGCAGGAATTTTCTTTTTGCGAAACAAAGGTTTCATATGGACCAACTACGCATATCATGAACCGGCATATCTCGAATCCAGTTTTTTTGTTTTTTTTTACTTGCATCGACCCCTTACAAGGCATACCTCCACTTTAACGCAATGAAATGGAAGAACCACGAATAAATGCTGAAAAAGGGATTTTTATTTCTTTTCTCTTTTATTTGTTTGTTCATTTTCGGCGGTGCCAGACAGCGTGTGGGTCCGAAGGGGTTGAACTGTAATGACGCAATTTAAAGTAACGGACACATTACATAAAGAATCATAACGCTTACCAATGGTTATAAACATTGATAAACTTCAAAGAATGTAAGAATATATATAACAAAAAACTATTACGCATGTTATTTCTTCTCTATTATAGTTAAACATTAGTATTAAGTAATAATGTGTGAGTACAGTAGAACCCCGGGATACGCTGGCCCTATGATACGGTCTTTTCAGGTTACGATGTGGAACACGATTTTTTTCCAGCCACTGATGACGCACGTTATTTCCCCCGCCTTAAGGTGTAATTTATAATGTTATTTGATTATATATATATATATGTGTATCATATACTTTACTGTATTTTCTTACTAATTTTAATGCCGTGTCCCGGGGTGCTACTGTATTTATTAATACAAACAATTCCGGTCGATATGAAAGCTGTTTTTCACCTTTATCAACTTTAACTTCTTTGCAACACACCGGTAATCATTCTGTGTGCCGCTATACGGTGGTTGGGTGGTTGGGAAGCACTGCTATGGATAAATAAATCAACAGCAGATAACACGTTCGCCTCTTACAAAGCATATCACCATTTGGACAAAGGGGCCACTATTTGGGGCCATGGATCGAAAAGATTAACAAGAAGTTGATGTATATTACATTTAAACTTCTGCATATCTATACAGTAAGGGAAACAGGTAGCAGGAAGGGAATTCCTAAGTAGCTGTTCGAGGGAAGAAGCTATTAGAGTAGAAAGCCTTCTGGTATTTAGAGACCTCAACAGTGAATGGGTATGATCTTTGTTATTAAGCAGGTTTGTCAGGGATATGTACATCGAAGGGGCACAAGTACAACGAGTTCATCAGAGCACATTCAGTTAAAATATTTGTAAAATAGGCACAGGGATGCAACATTGCGGCGAGGGGACAGAGGTTGGAGCTAGATTGAAGACTCTTTCTGTGACCCTATCCAAAGGGAAAGACTAGTGCTAGATGCACCAGCCCAGATGTAGCAACAATAGTCCATTCAGGGGCAAATTGTGACTTTGTAAAGGTAAAAGACACTCTCAGGTGTGAGTAGTCTTCTAGCACGATAAAGGGAACCCGCTTTCTTTGCAGCAGCCTTCGCAATAGGAATTAAAAATAGCTAAGCATTAATATTTACAAAAATCGCCACGAGCCCTGGTTGATTAATCATGCTAGTAGAGACTTGGGAAAGCCAACAGCATGCGTCTTGCTCTAAATAGTTAGACGTGAAGCGCTGTAAAAATACAGCAAGAAATTCCTGCAATGATTTTTTGATTGTCTGTTTACTGTCAAAGCAAAATGGTCAATCAATAAATGTAACTGCTACAAGTTAACAGTTTTAGAAATCATAAATTAAAGAGTCTTCAATTAATGTGCTTTTAATTAACGCAATCAGATTTAGAAGAAATTCCGCACCAAATTCAATTAACATACTGATTAAAAAAAGCTGTTTACATCTTTTAGGATATTTGTAAATAGTTGTTTCTCTTTTCGAGTCGAATATTTCCTCTGTGCCATTGAAATGAGGAAATCGCTACGCCATTTTGATTTCTTATTAACTCGTTCACAGTATATAATCATTTAATTTTCAAATTGAGCATCATCTGCTTTTAGAATAAAGAAACTAACGTTTGCTTATTTGTATACAACTATGTGTCCATTCATTCCGCTACATTGATTTATTTAATTTATTCGGAATCACAGATTCTGATAAAGAATAGGACACCGAGAGAGGCTACACATATTTGGGGAAACTGGAAACTGATAAAATTAAAAACATGAAAATGAGAAACCAGGTGACAGCCGATTACAATAGAAGATTAATGATTTAAAGAGTAATTTTGCATAGGAGGGAGCTCATATTGGAGACACATTAACGGGGATACATATAACGGGGTACATAAAATACACGAATAACGATAGTGATGACAATTCTGAGGGGACATTTATATATGTATTACATCATGACGACGACTGTGACAACTCTTGCAGGTTTCGTATTAATACGGACTGCATGATATGATGCAACAGTTCTTATACACATATAATAGAGAGGAGGAGTGATATTACTGTTGATGATGGTGGGGAGTACAAATGATACTTGGAAGGGTTGTACAAGAGTTCCTTACAAGATGATGATAAAACCCATTTACCTTTTCTGTTGTAAGGAATCACGGCACGAAGACAACAATCACAAACATAAATGGTTATTTCTTTATTCATCTGATCGGCCGGTCGATGAAGTCAGGAATTCAGCTTCTCTGGCTACATTGGCCTACATTTCTCCCTTCGCCTCTTAGGGGATCCGACTCTCCAACTAACTCTCTCTCATAAACTCCTCTACATCGACTGACTTCTAACTTCGAACCCTTAGATTCCTATATTGAGAAATCGCCTTTGTTTTTGACGTCACAAGTGTTGTTTTAAAACGTGACTAATTTTCACGTGGCTTTACATATGTTTGTCCAAACAAACTTTTGGCAAACAAAAGAATCCTCAATTCTAATTCTAACCTATTTTTAAACAGTATATTTTCACTCGCATTGTGCATTCATTTCACTGACATATTTAATACTCAGATTTTTATATTTAACTATTTTTAATAGAATTAACAATGAAATTTCTAACATTCAATTTTTCATTATTATCTTTAACACTTGCTTACAGGGTTCGATTCTAGTTTTATCCTAATATCATTTTCACTTATCTAGTATATCTTCTTACTTACATGAGAAGAGACAGCGCTTTCAAATAACAGTAACATTTTCAATGATCGTAAACGGGAATAAAAAGAACCAGAGAGAGAGAGAGAGAGAGAGAGAGAGAGAGAGAGAAAAGGGGGAGAGGGAGGGGGAGAGAGATTATTTGAAAAGAAACTACACAGTATATTCTTTAAGAATACTAAATTCAGATATAACACCAGCAAGAATTGGTTGGTCAGGGACGATCTTAAAAGATCTACTGAAAGAACTTTAATGACAGCCGAGGAATAAGACACTCGCACTAAGTCCACCAAATACATCGTCGACAAAACTACAGAATCACCGATATGCAGATTGTGTAATGAAACGGATGAAATATTAGCGCATATTATATCAGAATGACCTATGCTAGTTCAATACCAATATAAAAATGGAGACATGACAATATCGCTCAGGTCCTAGACTAGAATATATGCAAACTCCATGAATTTGACCTCAATGAGAAGCCGTATGAGAATAAACCAGAAGTGGTACAGGAAAACGATAGTGTCAAACTTCTTTAGGACATTCACATACAAACTCATAAGGTTCTTGAAGATTCCAAGCCTGACATAGTTTTTCTAAACAGAAACAAGAGAAATTGGTCAATCATGAAGTACAAGAGAAGGAAAAAGAATAAATAAATAAATAAATAAAATGGGAATTGGTTAGACTATTGCAATATAAAGAAGTCAAGGTAATTCTAATTGTAACTGGAACGTTTAGAACTATTAGAAAAAGTCACCGTACATGGTTTAATCAGATTGACGAGACAATTTATTTTTACACATTTTGTAAAAAAGCTTATCTGTTAGGAACAGCGAAAGCATTCAAATACAACTGCAATGTATAAAGTCAAAAGAATTGACTTGATGTTCAAGGAGAAACTCCAACTAAAAACACCGAAAAGTTGAAACTACTATGAAATAATAATAATAATAATAATAATAATAATAATAATAATAATAATGAAAGCCCTTGAATGTGGAGACTAACACATATGAGCAATAAGCGCAGACTAGACAAACTGCTGCAGAGGCAAAATATGAAACGCCACATAGAACCAAGTACATTGAAGCCGGATGTCTATAAGTTCTCTAACCCAACCCCCATTACCACATAACTGACCACCCACCCCCTCAAAAAAAAAAGAAAAAGAAAAAAGTGAGACCAAACAGCCAAGTAGAGTCAAGGAGGAAGGAAAGACCGAGGAGAGTGAACTGACTAGACCTCCGCTGGATAAGTCCGAAGAGAACTGGGACCTTAGAGAGGCTTAGTACGATTCAAATTCCAGTGAAGACCAATAGCTGCTGCCAACGAGAAATCAATGGCAAACAGCTGTTGCGATAATGCAAATTATTTGCAAATGCTATCGAAAGAGGCGGAGAGCACTGGAAATCTGGGAAGACTTGTAGTTACTTAGCTTCCAGGGAACACCACAAGCTGTTTTCAATGAGAGATCTTTGATAACCTATGTGACATCTCCTTCTGAGCCAATAATAATAATAATAATAATAATAATAATAATAATAATAATAATAATGATTTTTCTTTTGTTTGGTTTACTTGAATAACCAAGTATGAAACAGTTTACGTATTTATTTTATGCATTTTAAATATTTTTTCTTTGAATTAACGTGTGTAACTTCTTTGTTTAAAACAGGAAAACAAAAAACCCCGAGGAAAAATAAAACCTCAAAAGGGAAAAGTTCATTAACTCCTTTAGAAATAAAGTTGAATTAGTCTGGTATGCTGCCGTAAATATGTCAGTAAATGATCTCTATTAAAGCTACTTAAATCCCTTTATCCCGATTAATACTCAGATTTGCCCCCCCTCACCGAGAAACTGGTGTAACTGTTTACCCACGCGCTGCTTAAATAAGCTCAA
This sequence comes from Euprymna scolopes, assembly GCF_053919585.1. NCBI lineage: Eukaryota > Metazoa > Mollusca > Cephalopoda > Sepiida > Sepiolidae > Euprymna > Euprymna scolopes. Next base: position 15,723,135 of record NC_136499.1, on the reverse strand, counting down.
TTCACTATGACCAGCAGACTATGTGGACTGTTCTTAGTGATTCGTCAATTACTATATGTGGAAGGATGAACATAAAAACGCCACAACGACTTGGAGGAAAATTATCATGCTAGGATCGTTCATCTTTCGAAATATACATACCTTTTTCTTTTGTTTGGTTTACTCGAATAAACAAGTAAGAAATAGTTTACGTTTTTCTTTCACACATTTTAAATCTCTTTATGTGACATTACCACTAACAACCATATCTCGTTCTAGGTATAAGAACATAACTCCCTTAACTACCTATATTAATTCTAATTTTTAATTCGCCTTATCCTAAAATAAATTCAGTAACTAATTATAGTATCATTACAGTAATATAAAAAAGGACAACTAATTACAAACGGAGAAAAAAAAGACGAAGGCCACACATACCCGCTGCTATTAGCGACTAAGCATAATTGTGTAAAGGAGACCTATCTTCAAACTCCTTTACAGAAGATAAATTTCGACTTATACTAAGTACAAAACTTAGTATATTATTTACTTACTTATTTATTTTTATGCATTTATATATTTTTTAAAATTTCTTTTACTTTTTTGGTCTCATCTTTATACCGTATTTTTATGTTCTTTATGTTCGTGTAATAGTGTACAGATAACACTATCCCTGTGACAGAACCGCAGATAAAATAAAATTTGGAGCTTGGTGATGCCACAAACACCACACCATGAAAAATGTCGAATACAAATAACACAAACCGCGGGATCCCGAGGAAAGATCTGCGCGTCATGATCGGCAGATGCTCCCTCAGTAGCCAACATGGGGGACCCGGTCGTCATCCTGCGAATGTTGGCTCACTTTCTATTTTCAGAAACGCAAATAACTCAGACACTGGACAGGTAAGTATAACCTATAATTTCAGGATCCAAAATGATACCGACCAAACACAGCAAAGCTAAGATAACAATCTGTGTATGTATGTATGTATGTATGTATGTATGTATGTATGTATCTATCTATCTATCTATCTATCTATCTATCTATCTATCTATCTATCTATGTGAACGCGTGTGTTTGTGTGTGTGTGTGTGTGTGTGTGTGTGTGTATGTAAATTTCCGTACACAATAACTCTGTCAAAAAAAATGACCGTTTTTTTGATCTTTTGTTTTTTTGCTGAGCATACACCTTCAAACACCCGGGCAACGCCGGGCTCCCATGCTAGTATATCTATAAAAGTGAACGTATCTGTGTGCCTGTGTGTCTGTGTACATTTCCCTACGTAATAACTCTGTCAATTTTTAGTCTAAAGACTCGAAATTTGATATACAGGATACTGAGATTTGGGAAAATCTAGGTGATTGGGGTTCGGCCAGAAATTTGGCTATTAAGGGGGTCAAATTTCAACAATTTAACATTTGAGAACTCTACCAAACTCCTCCGACAATTTTGGGTCTAAACACTTGAAATTTTAGATATAGCTTCCTTGGACATGAATCTAACTTAATAAATTGATGTGAGCCCAAAAACAATAAATGTTAAGGGGTCATAATAGGGGTCAAAGTTAAAAAAAATGACCGCTTTTTTTTTTTTGCTCAACATACACCTCATAACACCCGGGCAACGCCGGCACCCATGCTAGTATATCTATAAAAGTGAACGTCTCTGTGTATCTGTGTGTCTATGTGTCTGTGTGTCCGAGTGAATGTCTGTGTGTTTGTGTGTGTGTACATTTCCCTACGCAATAACTCTCTCGATTTTAAGTCTACAGACTCGAAATTTGATATGCAAAGTACTGAAATTTGCGAAAATCTTTGAGATCGGTTTTTGGCCAGAAATTTTGCTGTTAACGGGTGAAAGTTCAACTATTTGACCTTTGAAAACTCTACCAAACTTCTCCGCCAATTTGTGGTGTAAACATTTGAAATTTTAGATATAGGTTCCTTGGACATGGATCCAACTTAATATCTATCTATCTATCTATCTATCTATCTATCTATCTATCTATCTATCTATCTATCTATCTATCTATTGACCCCCAAACAATAAATATTAACGGGTCATAATAGGGGTCAGATTTAAAAAAAAAATTGACCGCTTCGGTCTCTTCGAAATTACTCAGACAATTTCTGGTCTAAACATTTGAAATTTTACATAAAGGGTATTCAGAGATAAGGCAAGCTTTTTAATCGGTTTGGGTCGAAAATTTTTAGTTACCAATAAATAAATGTATGTATGTATGTATGTTTTCATGTCTGCCTAAAGGTTTCGACAGAGGCGACGGATTTTACCAAGATCAGTATCGTTATAAAGGTCGACCTTTCAGACGACAAATATCGAAAAACTGGCTAAAAACATTAATATCTTCACCTTTAACTGGGCACTTTTCAACAAAGGGGTTGCTTTTTTCGCCGATATTTTTGAAAGTCATCCCCTCCTTTCGATTATCTAGCCTTAATTTAAACCTACGTCACTTCGGGTTTGGCGGTAGTCGTAACAGCAAGGATGTCAGGTTTTTTCCCGTTCTTTTCCTCCTTAGCGGTACGGGTTCGATCCTGCCTTTCTACTACGACCTTTTTTTTGCTCAACGTACACATCCAAACACCCGGGCTACGCCGGGCTGAAATGCTAGTAAAAAAACAAAAAAATAGACAAGGAAAGAGAAAAAAACTCATAATACACTGCTATTATAGAAGCCACTCTAATATGGACGTTAACGGAAATGAATTAAATGGCTATGGGACATGCCCAGTGACTAGCATGCGACAGAACAAATAATTGCGGACCAAGGAAGACTGATACCCAAGAAAGGTTGGCTCTCAAAACTGGAACTAACAGAAATACAGCAAAAAAAAAAAAAAAATAAATAAATGATAAAATTGAGCATGAAGCATTCACCACTAGAAACGCACGTATAGAAACCCCACAAGTGGAAGCCCCACAAGTAAAAACACCACAGGCGGAGGATCTAGGACCGGACTATACAAACGTGGAATCCAGAACAATGAAACAGAGCTAACAGATGATGAAGCAGATGAAATAGAAAGAATAATACAGTTCATGAACGAGGAAAAAAAGCAACGATTCCGTCTTTAAGCAGAAGAAATTAAAAACAGAAACAGAGAAGTTTAAAAAGCTCCTCCCACACATCACAACAGATACAATCACAGACTTAAACAATTTAATGTACGCAGACGCCAAGATGGTAAGTATGAAGTTCAAATCAGAAAAACAGGGGGTGAAAGATGGACCGACAAAGCCTGGATGGGAAATGAGGTCAGAAAACCAACTCAACAAACATAGAAAAAGCTAAAACGATAAACAGGAAGAAAGCGACATGAAGAAAATGGAAAATTGGAAATGTGATTTACAGGGAGAGTCTAAACAAGAAACATGAAGAACTGAACCAAAAAATAGCAGCAAAAGAAGCGAGATTGAGACGATATAGATATAAATCCGAACAAGGCAAACAAAACAGAACATTTGAAAACAATGAAAGCCAATTCTACCGAGATATGAACGGAGGAAAAACAGAACAACCAAACCCGACAGAAACAAAACTCTACTGGAGTAAGATATGGGAAGGGCGACGGAATCACAATAGAAACGTCGGATTGCTGAAAGGCATGAAAGAGGAATTACAACAAATCGAAGAAGGAAAAATGAATGAAATCAGCAAAGATCCCTAAAGAAACCCATAGGAAAAATGGCAAACTGGATAGCACCAGGGAACGACGGGATACATGCATACTGATTCAAAAAAATCTACAGCATTACACGAAAGACTAGCTCAAAACCTGAGATGTATACAGGAAACAAACGTGCTAGATTGGATCACAAATGGCAGAACCACACTGATACAGAAGAGAAAGGAACCACCCCAGCACATATAGGCCTATTACGTGCTTAACCACTATGTAAAAAATACTACAGCACAACTGAAGGAACACATCTACCACTCCCTGTTAATGCTGGGAAAATTCAGCTCTATCAGAAAGAGACTCTATTGGACAATGTAAATGATCTCAATCAGAAGACGTCCTATATTCTAGACAAGAACACATCTTACAATTTGATTATAGTTCCAAGGACGCGTTACCATTTATTTACGCTTTAATAAAGTACCCATCCTGTCACATTATATATATATATATATATATATATATATATATATATATATATATATATATATATATATGTATATATATGTATGTATATATATATGCATGTATGCATATATATATGTATATATAAATATATACATGTATATATATATGTATGTATATATATATGTATGTATGCATATATATATATATATATATACATATATAATGTTAAAACTATTTTACTTTACTTCAAACAAGCCATATTGCCACTGGAAATATAAGGGGATAATATTTGGGATCCTGTCTAACAGATGACTGTGGGGAGTTGAGCAAAGAGAGAGAGAGAGAGAGAGAGAGAGGTTTATTCACATTACAATTAAATTTTGCAGGTTAGTACACTCAGAGAAGTAGGAAACAGGGTGGAAATTCCAAAGTGTGAGGGAACGAACTATTAGAGTAGAAGACTTTTCAGCGTGTCGGGATCGCCACAGTGTAGGGGTGAGATTTTGTTGCTTGTACAATTACTCGGAAGTGTATTCGTCGAGAGGGCACAAGTGATATGATTGCACCAGAACACATTCCTTTAAAGTACTTGTGATATTTTGTTGTTATTGTTTTTTTGTTTGAAGTAAGAAGTCAAAACACGAAAACTTTTCATTTTTTCGTTTACATCCAACAATATAGACTTTTTATTAATTTTATATTTATTTTGCCATAAAGTTTTATTTTATTTACTTCCATCGCGTCAACCTCCCATTCTGTACAGAAACCTAGGTGCTTCTACACTATTAGAATTTTTGTAATAAATAGATTTTTCAGATAAAAAACAATGGTTTCTACTGATTTCCTTTATAAATTCTAATAAATTACAATGTTAGCTTCCAAATTATGCAGTTGAAATCACCTGAATATTACTGAATTATTAAAAAAAAACAACTTTAATCGTGTTAGCAGGTGAAAAATGGCGGCCATCTTGTTTTTATAAAATACATCGAAACGGAAAATGACTTTCTTTTTGAACCCTTGTGTGTCTTACATAAGCAAATACGATCGTTTTCTTGAAATTCTATTTTTTTTCTTTAATAAATAATTTTCTACCTTATCGATTTTCGTAATTTTTGGAATACGTAGATACTATTATTTTCATGTGAAATTCAGTATTACAATTACCGAAATTTCGTTCTGATAGTGTAGAAGCGCCGAAAACCTACAGCTATATTGACTGAGAGGATATTTTGCGATGTTTTTATTTACTTCCAAAGCGTCTCCCCCCATTCTGTACAGAGACCTACAGTCATATTGACTGAGAGGATCGGTTTCTTCAACCGTGCGTAAAAAAAAAAAAAAAAAAAATGCATTTATACGTCTTACTCAACACCCTATAATTGCTGCGCCCAAATTCAAATTTAAAAACTGAAAGCAGAGGATATACACACATCTTTGATGTACAAACGAGCAAGCTAGTTGTTTACTCTGATTTGCGGTAAACATATTACTGATCTTTATTTCGTTTTGGGTTTGAGATATGTTTTTCTTTTTTGTTTTTAAGGTTTGGTAAATGGGATGATTGGGGGTTAAGGTTAGAAATAAAAGCATATGTGTCGAACTAGTTGTTTATGCTAATTTCTGGGAAATATATTACTGATGTTTATTTCTTTTCAGTTTTGATATATTTTCCTTCTTTTTATTAACGTTTGGTAAATGGGATAGTTAGGTGTTGCCGGACGGCACGTTTGTTTTGTTAATGATATTATTCTTAAAATAACAAATATTGATGATGTTTACCCGTGACCTCCGTAATAGTAGGCCAACTCACTGAAAAACGACGTCACGCCTTAGGTTTAGCAAGCAAGATCTATCGAACACCCACTGTCAATAATGAATGAAAGTTTTTTTTTTATAAAAATAACATAACTTAAATTTGCGATAAAAGCAATACAATTTGTACTTTAACTGAATATTCAATATTAATTAAAAATGAAAAATGGATAAGAATTATATCGTTGGTTGTTTTTGTTTTACGGCATATCAACCCTTTTCAGGTTATTTAATGCCGAATCCAGTGATTTTGAAGAATTTTTTTTAAATAGAATATATTTGTTTTTTGCAAGTCGGTTTCTATTTAACCCATAGTTGGGACCCTAACAGGTACTACCACTCCGGGTCAAAGTAGACTTGGGAGCAATGGAAATTAAAGGGTGGCGCCACACTCCTCAAAGCCCGCAAGCTCGGGCCTCACCACTGAATGTAGTTTAAGGTCATATCCAGGACCTGAGAATTATATAGTATTTTAATTGGAATTCATTATTGAGATGAGTATTATTTATATTAATTCATTTATTGTGGACTATTATCCTCATCTTTCTTAGTTGTTGTTTCACGACGGTTCTAGGCGAGAATTGTCTGAAGATAGCGGTTTCAATCCTACCCAAAGCCGGCCAGAGGCTTACTTGGCCAAAAACGTGATGAGACGACAACAACTACGGATGGCAGTAATTGCTAAGAATGTAGTTAGGAGATTCGGAGTTCCTATCCGTCGCGGTTATCACCTGACGAAGTTCAGAGGAATAGTTGGCCGAAACATGAAACAACATCTAAGAAAGATGAGAATAATAGTCTGCAATAAATATGGATATAAATTACTTGGAAATGGGGAAAGTTGTGTGATGTTTCTGCGAAACAACATTGTGTAAATAAATATTTTGTTGTTTCATGTATTTAAAAAAACAAAAATTCGTTTTCCTCTGTAAAAAAAAAAACAAAACAAAATTGTTTAACAGGTTTAAAAGCTAAAACCACAATGTTCAACTTTCTAGCCAAAAATACACAATTTTTATTTTAGATATTATTGCTGTATTATTAAAAAAAAAAAGACTGTAAAAAATAATCTAAAAAGTATTTGAAAACGGATACATTGTAACTTAAAATTAAAGTCACGCACGAATTAGCAATCAAATTTATTTCGCAAATATAAAACATCACAGTATTTTATCGATAAAAATACTTCTTTTTTAAAATAGCGCACATGAGTGCGTGGTAAAATATCAGCAAGAGCTGTAAGATAACTGGTTGGCGAAGATATAAGCAGCAGCAGCAGCAGCAGCAGCCGAAAAAGCAGATGCAAATTACCAAGTATGTGCGGGATTCCGCCAGAAGACAAAAAGGACAGCACGAGGTCGGGAAAAATCAAAGTTCACTTCGAAAAAGATGAACGTGTAAAGTCGAGCCGATAAATGGCTGACTACGGCCGGAGTGTAGTGGAGCAAGAAAACCGAGTGAGATGGACGTGTGGCTCTGCAGTGGCGACAAGAACTTTTAAGCTGGTGTCGATACGTTGGGGTTTTGTTAATCTCATTGCAGATGAAATGAACAGATAGAAAAAGACAAGAATCAGGCATTGTTTGGAAAGTAATGGCAATAAATGTCTTTTGCTAAAACAGAAAGAAAAGCCAAGTCGAATTCATTTATTTATTTATTTATTTGCTTTTATTTTGTGCTGGTATTTATTTATTTATTTTTTGCTTGTTCCTTTTCGACGGTATCAAACGAATTGCACGTCTCCAAATATAAAAAAATTTTTTAATAGAAAATGTAATCAACTTTGGACCAGTTTTATCGATACCCCGGTAATTATTGCGAGAATTGAAACAGAAAATAACGATACTTCTTAATACTCAATGCTGTAGGTTAATGGCTGTAGGACTTCATTTGTGACGTGAGCAGATCAAGTGATTTATATTGGAGAGACCTACTATATTTACGTCGGTCTCGGTTAAACCATACCTCAGAATTCTAATAAAAAAATGTTTTCATGTATTATGGAACGTCAGGCCGAACCCATCACTTGTTAAATCTGCACAATCCTATATTTTTTCGGGTTTATAATAAAAAGATGGATTTCTAGTCTCAGACGAAATATAGAAATTTCACCGCGGATAGATGTGACACAAGGTCGCAAGGTTGAAGTTAAAAAGTAAGGTGTACTCTAGCTGACAAAACATGTCTATGCAGTTTCGTCGCTATTCCCCAGAAAGAGCGCCTCAGAAAATTAGCAATAAGCTAACTTATTCTCAAAGAGAGAAGACAAAACTTGGGAGGGTGGACCTTCCAGAACTACACAGAAAAATACCGTAGCCCGAGAGAAATAAAGTCTCTAACTACTAAAAATAACCAACACCATACCAGATCGACTGTTGAGAGCTATGTTCAACTGGTATAAAGAACACCTACTAAATCCACACGGCCCCTTTTCCTCATCTAGACTTGAGCGATCGCGGATATCTGAAGAGTTACGAGGAATTGTAAGACTACCTCGCCATTTTGGTGAAGAGTTTTGGATAGATAGTAATGGTGAGTTGATAGCATTCATACACTTCAGATATAAATAAAGAATTGGATCGTCAATATAGTGTTGTGGTTAAGATGTTGGCGGCCGATGAAACCCGTGTGATAAATAATAATATTCTTTCCCGGACACACGACAAAGCTAAGTAATACATATGTTAGAGTGTTGAATTGTGCTTACTATTATTTTTAACAACGACGGGCCATGATGAATGTGTGAGATTATGAAACCACCTTTCCAGCGATCACAAATTGTTTCTTGATAAAAAAAAACTGTAATCTATCTATCTATCTATCTATCTATCTATCTATCTATCTATCTATCTATCTATCTATCTATCTATCTCTCTCTCTCTCTCTATATATATATATATATATATATTTCCCTCTCTATTTCTCTCTCATTCTTCCTTTCTTTATCTCTCTCTGTATATATATATATATATATATATATATATATATATATATATATATATATGCATATATATGTAGGTTAATCATTTACTTGAAACGTTTGTTTATCATAATCGTAATGGATTAAAAAAGCTTTCATGAATGAAGTTTTTTTATAATGGGAAAAAATTATTTTCTATATATAACTTTTGGAAAAGTTCAAGCTCAATGAATGGCTTTTATTGGGTTTCAGAGCATATATAGTGCAATATAAAAATTTTCCAAGTTCTGAATATCAAGTTTTCCCAGTTGGTCATTTATTACTCTTCAAAAAAAAAAAAAAAATTTCCATTAAAATATTGTTTCGTATTGCGATTATAAGTCTTCAAAATTATGTTATTGCTGCATATTTTGTCACGAACTCATCAGATGTTTATCTTAGAAAAACTAAAAAAAAAAAAACACACCATTTTGGACAACTTACATGGTTCATGCAATTGACACCCTCTGCGTTCCTTATCGTTTCGAAGATATAATGTGTGCATTATATATATATATATATATATATATATATATATATATATATATATATATATATATATATATAGATAGATAGATTATAAATAAGTAATGTTTTTATTATTATAAAAATTAGATTATTCGCCATACGAATGCGAGCACATTCACGAAATTTTATTATTTTTTTTGTTATGGACACAGCAACTGAATAATAAGAAGGTTTTAAGCGATTTAACGCAGATGAGTCTCTTATGAACGCCCCTTCCCTGCTGCGTCAAAAGCTAGTGCCACGATGGGGTAATCAAGAGTCGATCCCACGGTGGTTCGGTGCAAAGTAATATTTGTAGTTATTTGCACTCGGCCATCGTATCCACGGCGGTTTTTGATTAACGCTAATTCGATAATAATTACCAGGTTGGGACCAGGGTGGCCATTTTTCTAGCTCATATCCGCGCCGAAAAGACGAAACACACAACGTTCAATACTGCTTCACTGTAATTGTAACAGGTGCGCGTTTTGGATAAAATTCGCAAACAGTATCAACATTCATAGATGTTTTTCTGTAATCATCTACTTTATAATAAAGACTAATATGCATCAATAAATAGGAATTCGTCTCATCACACGAAAATTTGCAAGTTGAAAACGTGCTTCTTTTTGTTAGTTTCCGGAGGAAACCATTGCAAGTAGATAGGGGAAGCGAGAACGCTAATAGCAAGTTTGACAACTCATGGCGCTTTAAATAGGTTCATAGAGAAATCCTCCATTTTTAATGAAAACTTGACGGTGAGTGCTTTTCTTTTTTAAGTAATCAGAACTGAGGATAAAGAATTATATATGAAAAATAAAAATAATGACGTAATTCTAGGATTTTATATGAATATTAGTGAAAATACTAACCAAGACTAGTTTTTGTTTTAATGATTTTTGACAAAAAGCTTACACTAGTATGAACAGAGTTAGATTAAAGAAACTGAGTAAGCCAGGTATGCCCATTACGTCAATCGCGATCGAATGGTCGATCGCAGGGACATTATGGGTAAATCGCATCTTACTGAAAAAAAAGCAAACTTTCAGAACCTCGTGTCAGAGCTGGAAACACAAAAGCAGTCATGTGCGCAGCTTGAGAGTGCACGCTAGATAAAACAAATTGGCAATTGTCTATCAGCGTTCGACAAACACTTTAAAGACTCTTCTTTACTCAAGCCAATCGCTAAATTCTTGTGATTCTCTTTCTAAGAAGATGCTGAGCTTATTTCACGAGCATCGAAAATTGCAACACTGTTTTACCTGAAATCCTCTGGAGTGAGGGATGAGATTCTGACACTATAAGCGAACATTCAGCTGATGCAGAGCTCATAGACAATTCTGGAACTTAGACATCAAAGTAATAAACGAAAGCAGACCCAAAAGAATGTTTCTAATTTAAATCCTTGGACGCCATAATTAACGTCACTCAGCCAAATTGCATTTATCTTAAACATGCGAAAATTATGTATTCTTTTCATGCATAATGTTATTTATGCTGAATTGGTTGGATTAAGTATTTTCATTTTTCTGTTAATTTCAGAATGTAAGGTTTTCATGTCAGTTAATAAAATGAATCATCATCTGGGGCAGACAGTTTTTAAAGTTGTAATAAATTGAGCCAAAGTTTATCTGGCGCATGGTGAGCCTTCAAAAGTATGTGTGGTAGTAAAACCAATGTAACTGTTATTATCTACATATAACTACCGTAGTATTTATATCGTAGTACCTACGTACGTATGCTACGGTGTCCAGATTATGAATTTTTCCATCAAGATAACCTATTTATTAAAAGGGAGGATAGAAGAGAGTAACATACTACGAATATTAAATTAGTATATAGCTATGGTAGTTTTATATTTGTAGTATGTTATCACCTTTTATGCTCTTTTTAATAAATAAAATCTTCGGATCACTGAAGACGGAAAGTAAAAAAAATGATATCATTTTTGGGTCGTATGTGAAACCACAATATACCTTCTTGGTCTTCTGGCTAGGGTCCAAGTGTAGTACCATTTCTGTCTGAAGATAGTATAATGATATCGTGGGTTTCTGTTCGTGCTAGGCGTCCATACAATGGAAATATGACATCTATAAGAATATTGAGGATAAACCGTCATAACTAGATATATTATGGCACTACATTAGATAAATCGATAACTAAGATAAATAGTTTTATAGTTTTAACAAAAGGGTTACAATAATATCGCCGAGTCTACATTCACGCTGAATGTCCACAGAATGCTCAGCAGCAATATATTACATATAAAATATGCCGCTGTGGAATTTCCACAGGTCCCAGTAGTTTTTATTATTATTATTATTATTATTATTATTATTATTATTATTATTATTATTATTATTATTATTATTATTATTATTTGCTCACTACGGGCTTTCACACAAGTCATCAAGGGTCTCTCTTTGAAAACAACCTGTGGTGCTTCCTGGAAGCTGAGTGACAGCAAATCTCCCCAGATTTCCAGTACTCCTCACCTCCTTCGATAACATTTGCAAATGAATTTGCGTTATCGCAACAGCCGCTTCTTACCATTGATTTCAAGCTGGCAGCGGTCATTGGTCTCCCTTGGAATTTTAGTGGCAATAAGCCTCCCCAAGGTCCCAGTCTTGTTGGCACTTGTCCAGCGGAGGTCTGATCAGTGCTCTCTCCTCAGTTTTTCCATCCTCCTTGACCCTTATCGGCTATTTGGTATCACTTATTTTTTTGGAGGGCGGTGATAGGGAAATGGGTGATATGGGGAGGGGATAGAGAACTTATAGGTATACAGCTTTTTTTGGTTCCATGTAACGCTTCTACATGTTTCTCTCTGCAGAAGTTTGTCTGATCAACTCATGTGGCTCGTGCGTATCAGTCTCCACATTCAAGGGTTTTTCTTAATTATTATTATTATCATTATTATTACTATTGTTGTTGTTATTATTATTATTATTATTATTATTATTATTGTTGTTGTTATTATTATTGTTGTTGTTGTTGCTGTTTTCTTGTTATTATTATTATTATTATTATTGATATACTAATTTTTAGTCAATTATAACCTGCTTTCTTAAAAGTTTATATGTCATACAATGATCCACACATAGTGGGTTGCAGACTAGTTGAATCTAAAACGAATAATAAGAAGGCAAAGAAACTTATTTATTTTATTTGCGAAAGAAAACTTTCTTAACAGATATATCACAGTTTATTAATTATCGAATGAAATCATAAAACAATAGTGGCATTGGTTCTGACTTAGTATTTAAAAGTAAATGTTAATAATAGGCAATCAACAATTCCCCACTATCCAACAATAATGAGGTTGTTTGCTCAGCAACCGAGAAGGCTAACATGTTTTCCAGTCGGTTTGCCTCCAACTCCACACTGGACCCTACTAGCCACCCCCTATCTGACTTTCCTTTGCGAACAGACGCCACATTAGGCGATCTGAAAATCACCCCTTCTCAGGTGCATGCTATCATAAAAAATCTTGACACTTCAAAAGTATGTAGACCTGATCTCATCCCAGCTGTGCTATTAAAAAAGTGCTCCGCTTAAGTAGCGCCCGTTCTCCCCAAACTTTACAACAAATGCCTTAATGAATCTTGCTTTCCTGCCTGCTGGAAAACTGCTTCTGTGGTACCAGTTTACAAGAATTCTGGCAAAAGAACTGATCCAGAAAATTGTCGCCCCACTTTTTGCCAAAATATTTGAGACCATAATTTAATAAGCTCTAGTTCATCACCTTACAGATGCTAAATTTAATATGGAGTTAGGCAAGCCCGTCCCACAACAGATATCCTAACTGTAATCTCTGAACGTATATACTATTGAATGGACAAAGTGGGGGCGGGGGTAGAGTGGTAGCTCTAGATATATCTAAGACTTTTGACATGGTATGGCATGAAGGTCTTCTCAAGAAAATCAGATCATACGGTATCACTTGAAGAATACTAAACATAATTAAATCCTTCTCAGATAAGAGAAAAATCCAGGTTGTCCTCGACGGTCGTACATCTAAACAATATGATATAAATCCAGAAGTGCCTCAAGGGTCTATCCTTGGAGCTCTATTATTCCTAATATACGTAAATGACCTCCCTGGCAAAATTGTCTGTGAGATGGGTATATATGCTGATGACACCACGCTCTATAACAGACGCGACAGGAAAACAAATGAACACATATCTAAAGAAATGGCAGAAACACTAGAGGATGACCTCCGGTCTGTAGTGGAATGGGGACAAAAATGGATGGTCACATTCAATGCTGTCCAGACTAAACTTGTTTCCTTCAATAAGGTACCAAAAGCAAAAAAAAATAAATAAATAAAAAATAAAAATAAATAAAATAATGGGAAAAAAAGTTAAAAGCATTTAACTACCACACCCACCACATCCCTTAAGTACCAAACCAACCCAAGCGTGCTAGCTACTACTCAGTTTTCGAGATGACCTCGGAAGAAAGAGTCGGTGCCTTCAGAGCTAAGTTAAAAACTTCATCCATAACTGTTGAAATGTATCCTGTCTTAATTTTGCCAATTTTTGTGTATTATATATAATTTATTTATTTTTCTTTGTTCTCTTATTGCAGTCTTACTAAAACTTGAAACCCCTTAACATTACCTATCATGTTTTATTACTCGTGTTTTAAACTTTTTTTGTTAAATACGTCTGGTATTACCCTAAACTAGCCTTTAAATAAGATGCCCCCAATCTAAAAACATAAGCTGACCTCACAAGTTGCATTAATGAAACGTAATTATGAGTTTAATCTCGAAGGTTCTATCTCGAGGTACCAAAAGCAAAAAAAAAAAAAAACAAAACAAAAAAAAAACAAAAAACAAAAAAAAAACAACACTTTCACGGATTAATATGGGAGGGGAGACTATCTTCAAATTCTATTCTAAACTGGAAATGGGCAAAGGACTTATACTAAGTAGATATAAATAAGTCCCTCTTACCGTTTTTTTTAATGGAGAGTAAAAAATGCAGTGGATGTGTTATCGGCAGCTCCAGTAACTCTCGCTTCTCCTTTTTTGTCCCTCAGTCCTCATTTCTAATGAGTGATGTTTCTGACAAAGGGTGAAGACAAAGCTGCTTCCCAGGTGTGTAGTACTTCGTGAACAGTAGTCTGAGATGTCGGAAATTTTTCTGTCTCTATGTCTATCCTTGTGGCCATGTCACTAGTAAGGGTGCTGGAGGTAAACGTTTTTATCTGGGCTGACGTTAACCGCCTGATAGTCAGGGACCCGAACCTTCGAATAACCACTAAGGAGGCTGTCCTATCAGCAGGTGCAAAGTACTGTGGCTGCTGTATTGCCATTTAGTAAATGGATTCTGGACTATGCAGTAGTCTCTGGTGGGGCCTCTCGATGCCATACTAGTGGGTAATTGTTACAGCTTTACCTTATCATGTGCTACAAAAAAATTCCTATCTTTCCTCTCTTACTTTCCTTCTCTGCTCTGCTCTAACCAAGTATACTGACCTGTTCCACAAACCCCAAAATCCTCAACATGAAATATCTCAAAAAAGAAAACACGGATAAATCTAGAACCCCATCCTCCTACATAGACCCCTACTACCAGGTCCTCTTCTCCAACATCAGGGGTCTACGTTCTAACCTTCCAGAGGTTGAAACCCAATTACAGGAGAAGAAACTTGACATATTCTTCCTAAGCGAAACTGGAATAGGGCCGACCACCTCCCTAGATGAGTTCATAATTAAAGGATACTCTAACCTAACATCTAAATCTGACCCCCAAGACCGCCATGGGCATGAAATATGTGCCTACATTAAAGATGGCTTCCCATGTGGCAAGGATATCTCCAGAGAAGATCCTAATCTATCTTATATGTGCTTCAGGGTTGCACTTGCTTACACCACCGCATTTATATTTGCCTTCTATCGCCCCCACAACAGTGGAGTTACTGTCTTTAAGAGTATATCAGAAAAAATTGACCACATCCTGTCTGCTCATCCCTCAGCTAACATTCACATTTGCGGTGACTTCAATGTCCATAACGTGGAATGGCTGACCCACTCAAATAAGACTGATGATGAGGGGAGGTTCTGTCATGATTTTGCCATTGCCTATGACCTCACTCAGATTGTCCGCGAACTCACCCGTGTGCCCGATAGTACCGGTCAGTTCGCAAGCCTCCTAGACCTTTTTCTATCCACATCCCCTGAGCTATGCTCGTGTTCCATTCTATCTCCGCTGGGATCCTCCGACCATTGCGTCGTATCAGTTAAGATAAAAATGAAATATAATAAATCTACAGACGTACCTCTCCACCGAACTGTATACCGATACTCTATAGCGGACTGGGATAGCTTCCGTACATTCATATCTGATCTCCCTCTCCATCCCATGTTTAAAAAGGATGTGTCCTCTATAGAATCAGACCTGACTGAATGGTTACTTGTAGGCATAGACCAATTCATACCATCCAAAAATTTCCAACAAAAACCTAACAGCCAGCCATGGTTCTCCCCCAAATGTTCTGCTGCCATCGCACATAGAAATCACTTTTTCCATAGCTACCAACGTAATAGATACACTGAAACTAAAGCTGCTTTCAGAACCGCCAGCAACCACTGTAAAAGAGTAATAAAAAATGCAAGAGAACTATATACGCAATCCGTTAAGTCCAAAGTAACTGAACAGCGGCTTGGTTCCCACCAGTTCTGGCAAATAGCAAATAGGATCCTGAACAGAAACGTGCGTTCTATCCCAACCATCATCAATGGACCAGAGGTCATCTCGACAGCATCCGACAAGGCCAAACTATTTGCCAAAAACTTTGCGTGACGAAGGCCATCAACTCCCCATATTCCCTCCTATAACAGACAACACGCTATGCAACATACAAATATCTGTGCGTGAGGTCGCCAAGCTAATCAAGAACCTTGACTCCAGTGAAGCAACTGGTCCCGACGGTATTCCAATTATAGTGTTAAAAAAATTACAACCAGAACTTGCCCCCATACTTTCCAAACTGTTTAAGTGTTGCCTTAAGGAAAAGTGCTTCCCAACACCCTGGAAAATCTCATCAGTATGCCCTGTATTTAAGAATTCAGGAGATAAGTCATCCCCCTCTCAGTACAGACCAATAAGTCTCCTGTGTGTTATGAGTAAGTTGCTGGAATCCACAATAAATAGAGAAGTAATCAACCACCTAAGCAGAAATACCCTTCTTAGCGACACACAATATGGTTTCCACTCTGCTAGATCTACAGCAGATGTGCTAACGGTTATATCTCATAGGATTAGTGAATCTCTTGACAAAGGCTTCATTTCTAGGGCAATTGCTCTCGACATATCAAAGGCCTTCGATAAGGTTTGGCATAAAGGCCTACTACACAAGATTTCCAGCTACGGTATAACTGGAAATGTTTTCTCTATCATTAAGTCATTTCTCTTAGATAGGCTCATAAGAGTAGTGGTTGATACGCAGAAATCAGAGGCCTGCAGTATTAATGCTGGAGTCCCTCAGGGGTCCATACTGGGCCCAACTCTCTTCCTGATCTACATCAATGATCTCCTAAAACACATACTAAAATCTTTCGTTAACATCTATGCTGATGACACGACCATGTATGGCAACACATCAAAGGCCGTAAATGATAATGTTCTCTCTGATTCACTCTTCTTTGATTTTGAGTGCGTGGTACAGTGGGGAAAGAGGTGGCTGGTTACCTTTAATGCATATAAGACCAAACTCCTATCCTTACATCATAAACGCTTTGATCCCCATCCAGCATCAATTGAAATGGATGACTCTCGTCTAAGGGAGGCCCCAGGCTTTGATAAGCTCCTGGGTTTGACCTTTACACCTGATCTTCAATGGAACACATACATCAAGTCTGTAGCCAAGGTTGCTGGGAAAATGGTGGGATCCTTCTACCGCTCAAGAAGATATCTCACTACTGATGCAATTCTCTATCTATGTAAGAGCCAGGTACGTCCAAAGATGGAGTACTGCTACCACATCTGGGCGGGGGCTGTTAAAAACAGCCTATCTTGACTTGACAGAGTACAAAATAGACTCCGTGGCTTGGTGGGGGTGCCTTTTTCTCTACCCTGCAACCTCTCTCCCACAGAAGAGACGTAGCGAGCCTGTCATTGTTTTATCGTTATTTCCATGGCAGGTGCTCGTCTGAGCTCCATTCTCTGGTCCCCCCTCGCCAATCTTTTTCAAAAAACATCCGACTAGCTGAAACCACCGTCAATAATTTTCCCCACTCCCTATCTGTGCCTAAATCAAAACGTAGATTCCATGAACAAAGCTTCTTTCTTAGAACTGCACACCTGTGGAACTCTGTTCCGCTTGCCCTTTTCCCTCCCGACTTCAACCTGGATGTCTTTAAGTCCAACACAAACAAATTCCTGATGAACCGCCCCCTAAGTAATGACACCTTACAAATTCTCCAATACTATTGCTACACTATCCCTTTGATTACTGTACACACAATACCCCTTATCCCTGAGTGGCCATTGGGCCTTGATAAGTGGTGTACTCCATGTAAAAAAAAAAATTACAAGAAACCTTCTCTACCACCAATATCAATGGCCAATGACTATCTAAAAGTTCATCTTTTAAACTCCTTCACAGGAAACATGAGTTGGAACAATTACATTAAGAGTATTGCCAGGACTGCTGCGAAGAAGGTAGGTTCTCTCTACCGTGCTAGAAAGATACTAATGCTCGAAAGTATCCTGTACCTCTATATGCCACCATTCGCCCATGTATGGAGTATTGTTGTCATATTTTAGCTAGTGCATCTGCTACTAGTCTCTCACTCCTAAACAAGGTTCAAAAGAGAGTCGCCAATCTGATAAGTCCTGAACTGTCATCTACGCTTCACCCTCTGCCCCATCGATGAAATGTTGCATCCCTCTGTCTGTTGTACAAGTACTTTAACGGTGCTTGCTCTGACGAACTGCAAGCACTTGTACCCCCTCGACGTAAATACCCCCGACAAACCCGACAAGCAGCTAAATCCCACCCCTTCACAGTAGAGATCCCTAGATATAAGAGAGTCTTCTACGCCAGTAGTTTCTTCCCCAGAACCGCTAGACTTTGGAATTCCCTTCTGGGTTCCTGCTTCCTCAACTGTACTGACATGCAGAAGTTCAAGTGTAACGTAAACCGACATCTTGCTGCCCAACTCTCCACATAGTACCCCTGTAGCTTATGTCCCTGATAGTAGCCCCCTACATCAAAGTGGCAACATGCCTTGTTTGAGGTGAAAATGTAATAAAAATAATTTTTAAAAAATGAATCAATCGTACAGATAACAATTGATGAATGAGTAAACAGTGCTATTCTAGGTTAAGATGAAGATATCTTACCGCCCCCCCCCATGAAAAACAACAACAATAAAAAACAAACAAAAACAAAACAAACAAACCTCACCTTTGTGTGTTTCTGTCATCAATACTCATTTTAAGTGAGGCAAGACGGACAGTCGTGTATGGCGTACGCAATATGTTCTCGCGTTGACCAGGGTATCGCTATCTCTGCAGTTTTGATCGCAGATAAGCACATGACATCAACTATTTCAGAAAAGAATAATTGCATTCATTCAAGCATTTGGAAGATGAACGCGATATCGTAAACGTAGACAGCGATATCATGTTAGTTTCGTGTAATACAAGCGTATGTATAAAAAACATGTTACATAACTATAATAGAGAGCAGAAAAATATATTAAAACTAATGGTACACACACACACACACGCACACACACACACACACACACACACACACACACATATATATATATATATATATATATATTGGCAGGAAGTCATCATTCAAGCACGTCTGATTGAACACGATTGAGTTCTTCTTTCTTCCGATTTTGTCGGATATCTTTTCAATTCGTCAAGCGGTCTTTTTTTTTAATTTCGGCCGGCATGTTGTATATTATGGCGCCCAGTAGTTGTTGTTCCGTCATAATCTTCTCAAGCGCTTTCAATCGGAAAGCCAGCCGAAAAAAAGACCGTTCGGCAAATTGAAAATATATTCAACAAAATCGGAAAAAAGAACTCAATCGTGTTTAATCAGACGTGCTTGAATATATATGCACGCGCATGTGTGTTTATGTACAGCTGATATGTCGCATACATTATTCGAACTTCGAATCTCAGGAATAACGGACACTTACGATCTAACGTTCTAGTCGTCTTAGCATATATATATATATATATATATATATATATATATATATATATATATATATATATTTAATGAAAACAAAGGGATATAGTGTTTACTTGATATACGCAATGGTAAACTTCATACTAATATAAATGACAGTATTTATATAAATTTTATCCTAACCGAATTAAAAAAAAAACTATATATATATATATACATTTTAAATTTGTCTTTACATAAGAAGTAGTTTGTTGCTACACAGTCATGAGCATGTTTCGGTCTACTAGTATTGATTAACTAGAAACCTCTTCAGCAACAACCCTTATTTTCGAAAGCGGAATTCTAAATGAAGAGCGAAAATTAACTTTCAGCAAAAGAAGGCTTTTTTTTTTGTAAACGGGTCATGAGAGTGAATGTTCAGTTGCGTGGAGAACATGGTTGAATTGGGTGCGAATTTGTTAGTTTATTTATTTTCGTATTTCTTTATTAACTTATTTGTCGGTGTCTTTATTCATTCTTTTTTCTGTTGTTGTTAGGCAATAGAGTTTATAGGGTTAGTTGAGGGGATTTGGCTCTAAAGCTAGAGCTATGCAGATGTTATCTTAAACAAGTATGGGGTTCATTTGTCTGTTGCCCGCTGCCCGTCTGAGACTTGTCTGTGTGTCTTAAATCCCTTTTTAAAATGTTTGTTTTAATTTAATATACTTATTTATATCTGCGAAGAGGTTAGGAATTTATCCGGGTCTGTTGACCATTGCTTGGGCTTCCAGTGAACGATTGAAGGGAGGGAATGGGGTGAGAGGCGTAAGAAAGAAAGGAAGGAAGGGAGTAGGGGAGATGGAATGTGGAAGAAGGAAAAGGGGAAGACGAAAGAAAGAGAGAAGGAAAGAGAAAGAGAGGTAGCATCATTTAATAGTGGTAGCTTTGTTTTATCTCACTTCAACAAAAAATCGGTTTTTATTAGACCACCCCAATATTAATTACTATTTCATTTGTTCATTTAATGTTGATTTATTAATTGGTGTAGTTGTAAATTTATTAAAACTTTTCATAATGATAGTGATTACAAAACTCAGAATATAAGTCATTATTAAACTTATGATGGTTAAATTCAGTCATATTTTTTTCTTTGTTTATTATTCGTTTGTTTGCGGCAGCGATAATGATTATTTAGCTAGGAGAGTGATTAGGAATTCCTCCCAGTTAATTGATACTAATTACCACTGATATACTGGGGGTTATATTAATTATTTGTACATAGTAGTACCCACGGATCTTGTGCACGTAGAAGACTATGTATGCACACGTGTTTATATGTTGATATGTTATATAACCACCCGGGGTAGATGTATATAGGGTTTATCTGGAGTTATTATCAACGTCTATATTCTATTGTGTTGTGCATCCTTTAGATTTCGGTCCCACTAAGTGATTGTGGTATATAAAGGATGTGTCAAGATTGAGGTTAATAATTTTTAAAGAGTTTTATTAGAGCGTTTCCTTTTAGTGGAAATATAACCATTTGTTTCAGGGGGACAAAGGGTTAATGTTTGTAGTGTATGTTTCTAGTTACTGGATAATTGCGTCCCTTATTTTTAATTTTATTTATTCATTTATTTTTATTTATTTATTTATTTAATTTTATTTTTATTGTGTTTCGTTTGTTTATTTATTTATTTATTTTATTTTTTTAAAATATGTTCAGGCCGTACCAGACGTTTTTTTCATTCTTATTAGTATCAAGTTAACAGACAGGCAGCGAGCAGAGCAGCATGTATACCATTGATTTAATATTTATGTTACGGGTGAATGTTTTTAGCGAGGTTTGAGGGGAGAAGGATTATCCAGGGTTAGACAGACATGCATATGCCCAATATAAAGGCCGTGGTTGGTGGATGGGATGGATTGGTTGCGACTATTAGGTATTTATAGTATTGAAGAAAATTTTTTTGCAAGTGTTAGATGTGTGTTTTATTTATTTATTTTTGTTGGTTTTACTCAGGAAAAGTGTGGTTTTGTATTTAGTGAATGTTGGACTTGAGGATGTTAGGATTTGTAGGTGTTCAACTGTCGGATATTGCATGTGGGTCATGTTGGAGTTGAATATATTGGGGAGTGGTTCGCAGGTGAGAGAGTAGATGCGATTTTTAATGTCTTCAATTTATGGCGGTTTCCTGTTTCTTATTTAAGAGTTTATCCCTATCCTTAAATTTTGTGATAAATTGTTTTTCATTTAAGCAAAAAAAGGGAAGGCGAGTTTAGTGGCTGGCAAGTTTTTGCCTTTTTTTAGGATGCGCCAGTCAACAATAGGTGTCAAATTTTTACTCGTTAGATTATTGTAGTATGTAGCCAATGATGTTTTATCTCTGTAATTTGGGTTTAGGAAAGAGCTTTTGTGGCCTGTGTATCTCTGTTTAAAGGTATTGCTAGTTTGACCGATGTAGGATTTGAAAGTGGTGGGGTCTTCCTTGGCTCTAATATTAGCTTGATAAATTACAGAGGTTGTGAGACATTTTTCTTTAAGGGGACATTTGGATTTATTAATACAGTTGCACGTTTTTGTTACCCTGTTCCCTAAATTGTGTTCTGTGTCGTTGCTTAAAATTTTATTATTATGTGTTTTTTTAATTATTTTTCTGAGTTATTGCCGCAATTGTAGCTCAGTTTGACGGTGTTTTTGTTGAATATTTTGTGGAGCATGTTACTGGGGGGATGTAGTTTAATGAGATTAATGAATTTTCTCCCCAAGTTGGTTTTGACCATTTGGTTGAACGGAGGGGTGAACCAAATGATTTTCCTTTTACGGCGGTTTCTCGATGGGGTGGGTGTTTTACTTGAGGGTTCTATATATTCTAACTTGGGTTCCTTATATCAACTGTTAACTAGGGCTTTGTTGTAAAAATCTTTGTGTTTATCGAAGATTTCTTTGGATGAGAAGTTTGAGCTAATTCTTCTAACAATAGATCTGTGGATATGTTTAATTATAGCTTTAGGATGGCTAGAGAGGGGGTGGATATATAAAGGGTTACTGTTCTCTTTCCTATAGGGTTCATAAATTCCTTTGTTGAGGTTGAGTGTGACATTTAGGAAGTGGACTATTTTAATGTTCGTGGTAATTTTAACTTAAAGGTTAATTCTCCTGAATTCTCTTATGATAATTTCTTTGATCCTTACACATTTAGGGCCGTCAGCATTTTCTAGGAAAAGAAGGCCATCGTCTCTATAGAGGCCGATCGTGTCAACCTCAATGTCCTTAATAAGGTTATATAGGACGTATAGTCCCACTAAATCTGTAATTTCTGCTGAGTCAAGGGAGTCCAGCTGAACATCAAAGGGTCCCGCTTGATTTTGAATCCATTGCTCATTCCTACTAATTAGGACCGTGTTTCTGCATTTATTTATAATGTCGATTTCATCCTTGGAGATATCGGTGAGACGAGAGGCAAATTCCATTGCGTCATTGAACAGCTCTTTAGTGATAGATGGGTAATAGTTAGCTATATCAAATTGTATGATGGCACATCTATCTTTGTTTTGTATTCTTGAGAATCAGCTTATAGCCTCAGCCGTATAAATCCATTGGTTAAGATTATACGTGTTTTTGATCTGAAGGTTAATTCTTTCTAAGATATTTTACTGATTCTACCGATTTCTGGTCTAGTTGGGTTGATCAGCCTAGTGGTTGGTTTATTGTTGAAGTCTTGTTTATGGTCCTTTAAGAGGATGCATGCTTGTTTTTTAGCTAGTTTATTGACCCTATTGCTAATATCGAGTTTATCAGTTATGGATTTGCTGTCAGAAGAATCTCAAAATGAATATAATTAAAAAATGATGCTCATTTCATAAGAAAACCGTAAAAACAAATGAACGTTTAAAATAATATGCAAATTAGCTAGATCATTTGCAGATGAATGCAATTCCACGACCCATACGTTATATTTTCTTTTTTAATAAATAGAAAAATGGGGTTTTAATATGCATATTAATACACACACAAACACAAATTTATAGGCGTATATATATATATATATATATATATATATATATATATATATATATTATTCATGCATGTGCTTTCGAGCATCACATTTCTATCGTTAATTAACCCTAAAAAACAATCATAAATTGTTATCCGTTTACTTAATTAGGGTTGGAGGAAAATTAAATATAACATTTTCCAGAATCAACATAATACAGGGTGCCCCAAAAGAAGCTTACGGATTTTAAATTAAATTAAATTCGTCGACATTTAAGTTATGTTTACCAATTTTCATATGTAGGTAGATGAGCCTCTGCGTGATTGTTTGAGATATAAGAAGATATCGTAATCTACTTATTCTTATTTTATTTACATAACTTAATATAGGGTATGTTTTTCACAAGGTCTAATTTTAGTTATGAAAAATGATGTTACTCAAATGTCCACCATTTTCATTTTCACATTCTTGTGCTCTCTGCAGGGCATTGTCCAGCACATCACTAATGTTTCAAGGCTTACGGCCCTAATTTCCTCCTCTATATTGTTTTTAGGGCATTTATTGTGGCTGGTATGTTTGCGTATACCCGCTCTTTGAGGTAGCCTCAAAGGAAGAAATCTGCACATGTGAGATCTGGCGAGCGGGGTGGCCAATTTATCTCACAACTATGAGCAATTATTCGGTTGCGAATATGTTCTGGAGTAGATTTAATGTTTCTCA
Organism: Euprymna scolopes; assembly: GCF_053919585.1. Lineage (NCBI taxonomy): Eukaryota > Metazoa > Mollusca > Cephalopoda > Sepiida > Sepiolidae > Euprymna > Euprymna scolopes. The sequence continues at coordinate 15,698,894 of NC_136499.1, read as the reverse complement.
TGCCGTATGCGCCGTTGCACCGTCCTGCTGGAATCACATTGATCGAGAGACCCCAATTTGACTTGATCTCCTTCTTACCGATGTGGATGGATCCTCGGCCACACTCTCTGCTAATCTCTTACGATTCTCATCACTTCTTGCCGTACGGGGTCTACGAGATTTAGGGAGGTCACATACAGACCCTTGCTCATGAAATCGAGCCACCATAGCTTTTATTGCATTGGGAGTAGGGAATTTCTTGTGTTGAAGTTTCGTCGCAATTCTCTTTGAGTTTCTGATATTGACTCATTCAACCGAAAATACGACTCTACGATAAATATTCGCTCCTCGGTAGTGTAACGACTCATGATGACCTTGGAAGGGTTACTCTAGATGATCTGAAAAAAAATATAAGAAAAATATAAAAAATTAAGAAAGTTATGAATTTCTTTTTAACCATCAGCTTCTTTTGGTACATCATGTATAATGTATTTTAATCAGAATTGGGGGGGATAAAAAAGATTCAAGATGTAAGTTTTAGTAGCGTAAATTATTGGTTATAATTTTTGTAAGAGGACATACATTTTGAACACAACTTTTGTTATGGGTAATTAGTTTTCCGCTTCATTCGACACGTAAACTCTACTACTACTACTACTACTACTACTACTACTACTACTACTACTACTACTACTACACATATATTGTCATAAAATGTATGTTTGTGCGTTCAGGTTTCAGATTTACACGGTTGATCAACTCGACTAAACAAAGATTTGTTTTCAGCATGTCACTCGCGTTATTTTAGTAACAGATCCCCTGCATCTTTATATGACTATGAAAGTGATCTAGCACACATCAACTTTAAATGTCCACGATTTACTTGAAACTTAAACAATAGATATTAGAGAAAAAAGAATTATATACGTTAAAATTGAGGTTTTTTTTCTCGTTCTGACATTGATAAATAACGACTAAGGCTGAAGCGTTAAACTTTCTGATTGCCCGATCGTAAAATACGCATAAATATCATATTTTAATTCATGCAGATTTCTCATTCATTATTACTCAATACTAGCAGGCCATCCGACGTTGCCTGGTCTTAAGATACGCTTAATTCATGCACATCACGTATTTAATATTATAGAGACAATTATCTATCGATTATTAAACCTAATATATAGTAGTGAGATCCAAACTAAAAAAAATACAACTTGGTATCATCTGCTAGAATCGAAATCACAACGTTTAGCGTCCCAGCTTTAGCTGTCATTTATCTCTCCAGAATCATTGTTACAATATGACCTTTTTTTTACAAGTTGATCACCAATTATCAAGGCCCGGAAGCCACTCAGGGATAAGGGTTATTGCATGTACAGTACGTTAGTGTGGGGATTTAATAAAAATGTCTACTTAAGAGGGCGGTTCATCAGGAATTTGTTTACGGTGGACATCGAAGACATCCAGGTTGTAGTCAGGTGGGAAGCAGACAGACGGAACAGAGTTCCACAGGCGTGCAGTTCTAAAAAAGAAGCTTTGTTCATGGAATCTACGTTTTGATTACCGACATATCGATTCTAACGGTTAAAAAAAAGAAATGATTTTGAGTTATGAATGTTTAATTTTGAACATGTGCGAAAGTAACACCTGGAGTAAGACTTTGTTTTCCCGCTTACCCTGCCAAGGTCAACTGTTTTGTTTTCAATTTTGATGCTTTGTAAATTTTTGCCAGTAAAAAAAAATAAACAAAACAAAAACAAAAAACAAAACAAATCGGATGTGTGCGACTGATCCAAATACACTATATATTTAAACTCTGTATACAAAATTCCTCTCTCAATATTTGGTAGAGACTTCTCTCTCTATCTCTCTCTCTATCTCACTCTCTCTCTTTCTTTCAGACACACGCACACACACGCACACCGAAAAGGACACACACACACACACACACACACACACACACACACACACACACACACACACACACACACACACACACACACATATATATATATTTATATTATATTTCCGTGAGCTAGAAAGTTTAATCTTATATTATAAGCAATTAGACAGAATGTAGAAACTATGCATAAATAGAATTCAATATAATATTGAAATGAAATAAACCATCTAATATGAAACCATATAAATGAATAAGTAATTAATAAACGCTAACTTTTCAAATGCATATGCAAATTTGTTAACCTTCACGCAGCTGCTCGCATATCACTGGTTGAGTGTATTAAGAAGTTCGTTTTAATAATTTTTAAATTAAAAAAATAGACTTTTAATAACAATGTCAGAGCGGGGAAAAAACTCAATTTTATATATAGATATAGATAGACAAAAAATAAATTACTTTAATATGTTCAAATGCATTTAATGTAAAAAAGAATATATTTTCAAAAATGTTCAATGGATTTTTTGTGATTTATATAAAAATAAGCACAGTTTCCACGCGGGAAAATCTTCGTTACTGGCTCGTCAAAGGTTGTACCTCTTACAATATAGTTGAAGACGTTGTCTAAATGTATGACAATCCGGATAGAGATTTTCAGGCTTTTTTGTATGACCACTTTCATTGATAGTACACAAATGAAACTCTACTCCCCTTCGAAGTAATCTCCTTTGGTTGCAATGCACTTCTTGTACGTTGCAATTCTCTATCTATAAAAAGCCAAGTACGTCCAAGGATGGAATATTGCTGCCATATCTGGGCAGGAGCTGCTAAAAACAGCCTATCCTGCCTTGACAGAGTACAAAATAGACTTCGTGGCTTAGTGGGGGATGCCCTTTTCTCTACCTTGCAACCTCTCTCCCACAGAAGAGACGTTGCGAGCCTATCCTTGTTTTATCGTTATTTCCATGGCAGGTGCTCGTCTGAACTCCAATCTCTGGTCCCCCCTCGCCAATCTTTCACGAAAAACACCCGTCTAGCTGAATCCACTGTGAAAAATTTCCCCCACTCTATATCTGTGCCTAAATCAAAACGTAGATTCCATGAACAAAGCTTCTTTCTTAGAAGTGCACGCCTGTGGAACTCTGTTCCGTCTGCCTGCTTCCCACCTGTCTACAACTTGGATGTGTTCAAGTCCAACGTTAACAAATTCCTAATGAACCGCCCCCTTAACTAAACACTTTATAAAATCTCCACACTAACGTAATGTACTTACAATAACCCTTATCCCTGAGTGGCTTCCGGGCCTTGATAAGTGGTGAACTCTGTGTAAAAAAAAAAAACTACTTCTAGAAGGCCCCATGGAAGTCATCTTGTGTGAGCGTGTCAATGACGTCACAACCTCTTACATCTCCTCAAATGTTTCATAACGACAGCATCTAAGATTGAGAATTCCTAGAGAATAACCAAAAGTCGCAGGAAGCAAGGCCTGAATTATAGGGAGAATTTTATTGCATATCGTTCTCCTAAAAGGTCCTCACATCCAGATTACATATTTGAAATTTACCAGCTGTGAAAATCAGGCTTTAGCAGGATGTATTGCAATTTCTGATGTAGCTGTTCACTTGAACCTGAATTCAGAAAAATTGTTCAGTCATCTCATAAGATGTATAACAATAACATTTTGACTTTTCAAGCGTCTACAATAATATTAAATGCAAAAAAAGTTTGGAAACTTTTAAGGAATCTCATAGTTTAACTTTTCATCCGACTGCTCAACTCTTTAGCGCGCATATATGAATGTAAGTTAATTACTGTTGATAATCAAATAGACACACACACCCGCTTTGCATTATATACTGCTCGCTGGTTTTCTTCCCTCATAGTTGAACTATGGGGAATTGGCTGGCCTTCTGGGAGAAATTCTTGTTGTAAAAGCATTTGTATTATTTCCTCCAACATAATAATAATAATAATAATAATAATAATAATTATAATAATAATAATAATAATAATAATAATAATAATAATAATAATAAACCGCAGCACAAGATAACTCGATAAGAACGAACCACATGCATTCACAGCCCTTCTCCAATGAGTGCTGTCTTCGGCCATGCATTCACAGACTGTTGGGGCGATGCTACCTGCCTGTATACCCTGCTTGCAGACATCCTTATAGGGTAGGACAGGTCTTCATGCGACTTTGGAGCCGGTTGTGAGGTCGATGTATAGAATATCCTTTGGGATTGGTTTAATACTAGGCAGAACGATAAAATTGTCGCTCTAGAAAAACAACATGATTCCGTTTCCTTTTGATGAAAACGAATAGGAGTTTATATCATGTCTGAAAGTGACATAATGTTCAACGAGTCAGATCGGAGATGCGTCGCTGTACTACTCATGCTCTCTACCGATCCAAGTTATAACAGGATCATTGCCAGCACCTTCAGCATACATCGCTGGATTGCCACGAATAACAGGAACGTGCCAAGTGTGATGAAAACAGTTTTCGGCCACGGTTTGGTTTCAAGTGAGGGCCACACTATGCTACCTTACATCTTCGAAATCAGCCTAAAAGTCAATACCAAAGTATACCTGGAAGTGCTGAAAAATGTGGTGATCCCTGGTGCAATCAGATGTCCACTAGCAGACCCTGGATGTAGCAGCAGGACTCAGCACCGGCCCACAAGTCAAAAGAGATCCAGGCTTAGCTTCATAAGTGAGTTATAGGACTTTGTACCCGTCTCTCACTTGCCCACTTCTCCCCCGACCTGAACGCACTGGACTAATTCGCTTGGTCATACGTCGAGAACATCACCAACGTGACCTCCCACAAAACAAAAGCAAGTCTGATCGTCGCCATCCGCCGAGTATTTGCCGAGTTCCTGTCAGCGCTTGTTAAATAGGCATACTCTCAGTTCCGAACCCGGTGATTGAAACTGAAGCCGGATACATTGAATATATATCAGATCTACTACATAATCACGTTACGATAAAAGTTTTAAAATAAAGCTGTAGTGTTGTTTTCTTTAGGGCGACACCTTTATCTTTTCACCATATACACTAACATTCTTTTGAGTATGGAAGTAGATACTATCCTTCGACTTATTGAAGGAATAAGACCAGCAGCGAGAGAGAGAGAGAGAGAGAGAGAGAGAGAGAGAGAGAGAGAGAGAGAGAGAGAGAGAGAGAGAAACACGCCGAAGCAAAAGCCCAGGCGACTAGGCTTCGCTATTGATTGAAAAAGAGTCCACTGTGTTCTACGGTGCTATGTATGTCATAATGAAAAGATCTAATAATTTTTTAGAGACTGAAGATACAAACAATCTTCTAAAACAAAATTAAAAGCTTCTTTGTGAAAAGACATCTACTCCCTTGCTTACTTATACACAGAAAGCTGCTTCGCTGTATCTCGATCCTTCAGTAGGGCTGATTGTTTTAAGTTGAGATTCGATATCTGTCTTTTTGTTTAGTCATCGGAACTATTTGGCTTTACGCTAAAACGTTGGCTATGTAGTAAAGGTAATATTAATTCTGTACTGTAATTACTTTAACATTACCGATCTCCTAGAGAGCTCAGTTATATAAAGGAAGGTGTTTGGTGACGTACTATCTATTAATGGATTTATGAAGAATGTAAGTAAACATGAGAAGCCTGTAAATAACATGTCATGTTTAGTTCTTAACTACCAACTTTGGTCATATAGCTTACTAATGACTTGTCTCCATTCATGCATTTGCCTAAATAGCTCATATCAGATTCCTTCTTTCTTTTAAAACACACACACACACACACACACACACACACACACACACACACACACACACACACATGCGCGCGCACACACACACACATGCGCGCACAGACACACGCACACATATATATATATATACATAATAGATTGGATTATACGTGATTGTTTCTTAGCTAGAACTAGACTCAAATAAATAAACACATAATACGAGGGGTGCTTCAAAAGTAATGCCTCCTATTTTTCATATTCCACCCGAATTGATCAGATGGAATGGCAAATTACATTGCTGTAATGACTGAACTGATGCATTCATGACAGAAAGATTGTCCCTCTTTTGCAGATATTGACGATGCCAGACTCTAACAAAGCAACCCTGTAATGGACGTACGCCAGAAGCAGATATGCCCCCTTGAATTCCTGGCAAAAGTGCATCGCGAATAGTTATAACTTTGTAGAAAAAATAAATTCCGGAGTTCAAAAAGGTTGCTCATTTATTTTTCGACGACCATGCTTTTTTTTGTTTACAAGAAAGTCACCACTTATCAAGGCCCGGAGGCCACTCAGGGATAAGGGTTATTGCATGTACAGTAATCAATGGGATAATATCGTAGTAATCGATAGTAATGGAGATCTGATAAAGTGTCTTACTTAAGGGGGCGGTTTATCAGGAATTTGTTTACGTTGAACTTGAAGACATCCAAGTTATAGCCAGATGGGAAACAGGTAAACGGAAGAGAGTTCCACAGGCGTACCCTTCTAAAAAAGAAGCTTTGTTCATGGAATCTACGTTTTGATTTAGGCAAAGAGTGGGGAAAATTATTGACAGTGGTTTCAACTAGACGAGTGTTTTTTGTGAAAGATTGGCGAGGGGGGGCCAGAGATTGGAGCTCAGACGAGCACCTGCCATGAAAATAACGATAAAACAACGCCTCTTCTATGGGAGAGAGGTTGCAAGGAAGAGAAAAGGGCATCTCCCACTAGACCACGTAGTCTATTTTGTACTCTGTCAAGGCAGGATAGGTGTTTTTAGCAGCTCCTGCCCAGATATGGCAGCAGTACCCCATCCTTGGACGTACTTGGCTTTTATATATATAGAGAATTGCATCAGCAGTGAGATATCTACTGGAGCGGTAGGAGGATCCCATCATTTTTCCAGCGACCTTGGCAACAGATTTGATGTACGTGTTCCATTTCAGATCAGGAGTAAAAGTCCAGCCCAGAAGCTTGTCAAAACATGGAGCCTCTTCAAAACGAGAGCCATTCATTTCACTTGATTCCAGATGGGGATCAGAGCGTTGATGATGTAAAGATAGAAGTTTGTTTTAGATGCATTAAAAGTAAGCAGCCACCTCTTCCCCCATTGTACCACGCGCTCAAGATCAGAGGAGAGAGAATCAGAGAGAACTTTGGCATTTACGGCCTTTGATGTGTTGTCATAGATGGTCGTGTCATCAGCATAGATGTCAAGGAATGATTTAAGTATGTGTTTTGGGAGATCATTGATGTAGATCAAGAAGAGAGTTGGGTCCAGGATGGGCCTTGATACCATTAATACTGTGGGCTCCTGATTTCTGTCCATCAACCACTACTCTTTGGCCTTCGGCACAAGATCAAAGTGTAGTATCTGTTCTTCAGATGTGCACTTCTATTTCTTGTTCTCTTTCGGTGGATGAGAAATCCTTCACGACTGAGACAATTTTTATTTTTGTACCTTTTCTCCACGTTAAAAAACGACCCTGGTGTCTAACTCTGTCCCGTGGGGAGGCATAGTAAATAGGTACTCTTATGCGCCTATCAGAGAGAAATGATTTAATAATTGAAAAAAAAACATTTCCAGTTATACCGTAGCTAGAAATCTTGTGAAGTAGCCCTTTAGGCCATAAGTTATCAAATACCTTTGATATGTCAAGAGCAATTGCCCTAGAAAGGAAGCCTTTGTTGAGAAATTCACTTATCCTATGAGATATAACCGTTAGCACATCGGCTGTAGATCTAACAGAACGGAAACCACATTGCATGTCACTAAGAAGGTTATTTCTGCTGAGGTGGTTGACTACTTCTTTATTTAATATGGATCCCAGCAACTTACTCATGACACACAGGTCTGTACTGAAAGGGAGATGACCTGTCACTTTAATTCTTAAATACAGGGCATACTGATGAGGTTTTCCACGGTGTTGGAAAGCGATTATCCTTAAGACAACGCGTAAACAGTTATGTAATATGGGGGAAAGTTCTGGTTGAAGCTTTTTCAACATTATAATTGGAATGCCGTCAGGGCCAGTTGCTTTACTGGAATCAAGGTTTTTCGATATACTGTACGGTGGAGAGGTACGTCTGACGACTTGTTGCATTTCCTTTATATCTTAACTAATATAACCGAGTGGTCGGAAGATCCCAGAGGAGATAGAACGGAGCATGACCATAGCTCAGGGGAAGTTGTGAGAAAAAGGTCTAGAAGGCTTGCATACTGACCGATAATATCGGACACACGGGTGGGTTTGTGAACAATCTGAGTTAGGTCATAGGCAATGGAGAAGTCATGACAGAACCTCCCCTCATCATCTGTTTCACTTGAATGGGTCAGCCATTCCACATTGTGGACATTGAAGTCACCACAGATGTGAATGTTAGCCGAAGGATGAACAGACAGGATTTGGTCAATTTTCTCAGATAGGCTCTTAAAGATAGTAGCTCCGCTGTTGTGGGGGCGATAGAGAGCAAATATAAATGCAGTGATGTAAGCAAGTGCAACCAGGAAGCTCATATAAGATAAATTAGAGTCTTCTCTGGAGATATCCCTACCACACGGAAAGCCATCTTTAATGTAGGCACATATTCCATGCCCATGGCGATCTTGGGGGTCAGATTTAGATCTTAAGTTAGAGTAACCTTTAATTATGAACTCATCTAGGTAAGTGGTCGGTCCTATGCCAGTTTCGCTTAAGAACAATGTGTCCAGTTTCGTCTCCTGCAATTGGGTTTGAATCTCTGGAAGGTTGGAACGTAGACCCCTAATGTTAGAGAAGGAGACATGGTACGTTGGAGGATGGGGGTTTATATTTTCATTTCTTTAATCAAAATGCCGACCCATTGAAACCTGATGCACGAGCGTATCAGCATATCTCTCTCTCCCTCTCTCTCTCTCTCTGTATATATATATATATATATATATATATATATATATATATATATATATATATATATGTATATATAGTAATTTATAAAATATATATGGCGGTTAAGCTACACTGAATATTCAGCGTTTCAAAGCCTGAGGAATCCTAGAGTGGATGAAACGCCGAATATTCAGTGTAGCTTAACCGCCATATATATTTTATAAATTACTAACTAGCTCTACCTACGTATTGAGCACTTTTGAAGTAAATACTTAAAGTTTACGCATAAATCTATACTTTCGTATATTAATTTTATGTGAGTAAATGAAGTATATATATATATATATATATATATATATATATATATATATATATATATATATATATATATATATATTGGTGATGGGATGATTTTAATATTTTTCCGGATTCCGATACAATTACTGATTCCGATTCTTTATAAAATTGTAAATATTTAACGATAAACTGGCTATTTTGTACCGATTACAGTAAACACACATGCTGAATGTGCCCATATATTCCCAAACGTTAAAAAAGACTTGTGAGATGGGTATTTTTAAATTTTAGTTTTAGTTAAATTTTAAATAAATAAATATTTACTAGCTGAGGATAACTAACTTATTAGTACTGTGATCTGCATCCACCATACACTGACTGACGATAGTTAACTTGTTATTAGCGTGACCTGCACTCACTAGACACAAGCTGGCGATTAATAACTTATTAGTATTGTAATCTGTACCCACCATATACTGGCTAGCGATAAATAACTTATAAGTATTGGGCATTTTAGAATAGTCAATTTTTACATTAAGGGAATTCAATATAATAACGATTGGGGCGATTTGGAATATTCACTTTTTACTTTAAGGTATTTTCAGGGGGATAGCGGTCGAAGCGAATTAGTGTATGAATATATAGATAATTATTTTATTATTACTACTAGCAGTGGATGATTTTTACTTAAACTAAAATTAAATAAATAAGGAATTGTTTTGGCACCGAGAAATAGACACACATTTTTCCGATTACGATACCGGTACCTCAGAAAGCTCCGATTTTTCCGATTCCCGATTCCGATCAATCGTTCCAATACACACACATACGCGCGCGCACACATACACACACACACATATATATATATATATATATATATATATATATATATATATATATATATATATATGATTACTCCATTTAATCACATAAATTAACATATGAAAGTATAAATTTATGCGTAAACTTTAAGTATTTACTTCAACAGTGCTCAATACGTAGGTAGAGCTAGATAGTAAGTTATAAAATATATAAGGCAATTAAGCTACACAGAATATTCCGCGTTTCATCCACTCTAGGATTCAGGCATAAACCTGATGAATCCTAGCGCGGATGAAACGCGGAATATTCTGCGTAGCTTAATTGCCATATATATTTTATAACTTCCTATATATATATATATATATATATATATATATATATATATTCATAACTTACTATATATATATACATATATTCATAACTTACAATATATATATATATATATATATATATATATATATATATATATATATACTAGCAAAAGTACCCGTTGTTGACTGGGTTCAAAAACAGCCTACAGAAAATGGACTCTGATTTATAAAGTATGATAGGTTATGAAAAGGAAGGGTTGTAAAGAGATTGCTTCGAATTTGGGGGTATCTAAACCAAAGCAAAATATGATGAAAGTAAAAATAAAATAGATAAATGCCATAATTTATGATACCATACCTGTTCACACTGGAACACTTATCACAATATTCTGTGTATCTATATTAAAAAAACTTTGTGACATATTTCCATCCTATGGAGGTCAGGCACGAACGGACACCCCATAATTCAATTATACCATATTTCTTCAAACTGAAGCATAATTATCAAAGTATACTTACGCAGATAGATATGAAAAGTCTTTATTAAAGTTTGTGCCTATTTTCATTCTATGGAGGCCAGGCGCGAACGCAGACCCCACAATTTTATTATACCATCCCTATTGAAGTTAAAACATGCTTATCAAAGTATTCTTATGTACATCTATATCAAAAACACTTGTAAACGTTTTTTTTTTTAAATTTTTAAATTTTTTATTTCCATACTTTGTGGACCAGGCGCGAACGCAGACCCCACAATTTTAATGAACCACCGTTCTGCCAGATCAAACATACCCATTCCTGTCTCGATCCATCTATCATTATATGTAATCAGTTTTTTAAAATAGTCAGCCATATAGGAGCCTATTCGTGACCACACACACACACACACACACACACACACACACACACACACACACACACACACACACACACACACACATTCAGCTTTATATTATAGATATGTAACTGTGTGTGTATGCGTAGCAGATTTCGTGCCAAATAAGATTTTAGAAAATATAAGCGAATTTGTGATAAAAGTAAGATTATTCTTTTTAATTTGGATAAATTACATAAGAATATTCATTCAATTAAAGCAAAAATATTTAAATCTGAACAATAATTATTCAGCATGAAATGTAACGTGCAATTGAATTTTACATAAAACAGAAAATATTGCGCAGAAATTCGGAGAGTGAAGCACATTTTAACTAAGCTTATATGTCTGTTTTATTTCTTTTTGGTTAATTAAATATCTTTTTACTAGATGCAAGGTTAACTTGAATAAGAATATCAAAGTTTAGTCAATATCGCGTAGAACTTAAAAAAACTAACTTCTTTAAATTTTGAAATAAAGAAACCATTAAAAAATATTCTGTGTTGTACTGGTTTCTCATAAAATTTTAATTCTTTTTAATTGTTTATTTTTCCTGTTAGTCCCATATTTTTTTTTATAAAATATTGTTTTTTTATTTCTTTATTTTCCCAGTCACATTTCACACTGGTTGTACACTGTCTGGAAATTAACTCCCACCAAGTTGAACGTAAGTTAACACATCTATAATTCGATATTACTAACATTGTGTCAGCACATTGTACGTATTTATGCGTTTCACACCTTTATGCGAAGCACTTTTTATTTTTCAAATCGTTGTTTGCTGTAATTCTCTTGACTAGAATAATACTGTAAAGAATTGTTAATGATTTGTTTCGTGTTTCAAGCGTTTTCTTTACAACTGTCATGGCGTGATCTTGACAGCTATATATCAATATCAGTGTGTACCAAGCGATACCGTTATGTGTATATTAGCTGTAGCATTATATGTACGGACATTCATCACAACTGTGTACATAGCGATATTAACATTTTATTCATTGATATCTTCGACCCTAAAATGTTTGTGCAAAGAAATATTCATAATTGCTGCTAATTAGTATTTCTGAATCTCATTTACTTATTTCGAATAAATCAGCTAATTATGTTGGCATTCGTTTCCTTGATATCATTCTGGTTGAAATTCATTTTAGAAAAACATCAGGTACTCATGAGACGGACTACGGGAGAGTTGCCAACATCTCTAGCTAAAAAAAATGTTTCTGTGTTACGAACTGGATTCGAACTTCGCACACGTAGATTGTCAGTCCATGTCGTTAACCCCTATGGCACCGCTATGCTGCTGCTGTTGTTGTTGAAGATTAAAAAACATTTAACATTGTTTCTTATTTTTTTCCTCTTTTTCGCATCCGCTAAAACTATTTACTTGCTTTTCATTCATTTGAGCAAAACTTCCAAGATACACGTTGTAACATTTTCAATAATTGTTTTCCTACGAAGCTTTCCTATCAGCAAGTAATTGCTACTCGCAAACATCGGTTAAATAACGTTATATAAATGCTATAATATATGTTTTATACATAATAATTCTTTTGAAAGGTTTATATGCTAGAATAATGATCGAAATGTTATTTACATTAAACACAGATGGGCTGGCCGTTAGAAATTACTTAATTTAAACGCATTTACACGAGGGGAGAGGACCAGGATGTGCATATCAATATAGAAACCATCTCTCTTGAAACACACTTATATATTTCTTCTGCAAGCATCGTTAGTTTTTTCTGATTTTTTTTCTTTGATTTTAAAAGAAAGTTCACTGTGAGGTATAAAAAAACAACGGCTGATCGTAAAGATATTTTGTCAAGTTAAGATGTTTAATAGAAAAACCGTTTCCACCTGTTTTTATAAAGATTTATTTTGTCTATACTATGAAAACTTTGTAAACATAATTGTCCTCATTGTATAACTATGGTGAAAGGGCTGTTATTTTTAACGAGACCAATTTTTTCTTGATTCGATGTCTTGATTTTATAGGAAAATACTTCAACTTATCATTAGTCACACCAGAGAGCATCTTATATATTTACAAAACCACAATTCGCTCATGCATGGAGTATTGCTGCCACATCTGAGCTGGAACATCTGCTATTAGTCTTTGACTCTTAAACAGGGTCCAAAGAAGAATCTCAAATCTAAGAGGTTCCGCACTGTCGACCAAACTCCAATGTCTGTCCCATCTCCGCAATGTCGCACCTATGTGCATGTTTTACAGGTACTTTAATGAAATGTGCTCTAATAAACTCATAGCAATTGTACCCCCTGAACCAACTAGCCCGACAAGCAGTAAAACTTCACTCACTCACTCGAACTGCTACTGTAGAGGACAAAAGAGCTTGCAAACCTATTTTTTCTCAATTTTATTATTAATTTTGCTTTATGTTTTAGTTTCACCTCTTTCATCATTTGCGACTTGCTATTCTGTTTATTTTCATTACCACATTTTACGAAAAAAAAAAGGTTATTGATAGTGAGATTCTTGCCCCTTTTCTTGTCCCTGAAGCTGTCAAAATGAATTCTGTTAACTACTGCCAGTTTTTAGAACAGATTTATTGCCCTGGTTGAAATCACAAAATGATGCTGTTCACCAGAATCTCATTATTCAACAAGATAATGCCCCAAGCCATGCTTCTCGGTTAACAAAAGCTTGGTTTTTAGCCCAAGGGATCTCTGGTGAACGTCGGATGGATTGGCCACCTGAGACCCCGGATTTGAATTCGATAGAGAACCTCTGGTCGATTCTGAAGGGGACGGTTTACGAAAACGGGCATCAATTCAAGTGTAAAAAAGACCTTTGGAGGAGGATTAAGGAGGTATCTTCTGAAATCACACCTCAACAAGTGCATAAATTAAAATCTTCTGTTGATAGATTTGATTAAGAATAAAGGAAAGCGCATAAAAGGTTAAATTGTTTTAGAGATTTGTATTTTTTTCTTAATTGTTATTTGAGCAATAACTGGTTTTCTTGTAATACGTTATCAATATATGGTACTTTTATCATAATGATTAAATGTTTCAAATTAAATTATGTTTAAAATGTTATTTATTTTGAAATAAATGACTCTTGTAAACTCTTATGCCCCATATTTATTCCTGAATTTAAAAAAGAAATCCATATTTTCCCCAGAATATGATTATTTGGTTTCAGTTTTTAAGAATTTACTTCATATATTTGCATATCGAACAATGAGCAACATAACAAAATATACTGAAGCATAAATTTATCAGTAAATTTATCAGTATATTTATCAGTATATACGTTTTGCAAACACTTTTGCCCCCCACAGTAGACTTTGCTTTCTTGATTGTACTAAAGTAATGAAGCTAAAATGTGTGAACACGCATCTCACAGCTCAACTTCCCACAGTTCCCTGATAGGCATGACCCCAAATATTGTAGTCCCTTATGTTCTAAGTGGCAATATATGCCTTGTTTGGAGTGAAATAATGATATATATATATATATATATGTATATATATATATATATATATATATATATATACACATATATATATATATATAATTATTTTTTTTTACTATAATAATTAAATACCTACAGACACTAGTGTTTCATTCTTTCGGGAATCTTCAGTGCAGGGTGTCACGATTAATACCAGTCGAACAATTTGAACCCAGCATCACGAGACATCTCTGGCTCGGTTAGCAAAGACCTAATCCATTCGGCTACCATTAATCGCGTGAAATAACGTTGAATTTAAACATTTTAATTTTAAATGTTCATTTACATCAGTCAGATAGTGATCTAATCGTTATATGATGATCTGTGCATAAGAGCTAAGTTGACCGACTTTAACTCAACTGAAAGTTTTCAACGATAAGAAACGAATTTCTTAAAGGGGCTGTCATAATTATTTTTTACTATAATAATTAAATACCTACAGACACTTGTGTTTCATCCTTTCGGGAATCTTCAGTGCAGGGTGTCACGATTAATACCAATCGAACGATTCGAACCCCGTATCACGAGACATCTCTGGCTCGGTTAGCAAAGATATATATATATATATATATATATATATATATATATATATATATATATACTAGCATGGGTGCTCGGCGTTGCCCGGGTGTTTGGAGGTGTATGCTGAGCAAAAAAACAAAAACAAAAAAGGTCAATTTTTTCAAACTTTGACTCCTATTATGCCCCTTAAGATTTATTGTTTTCAGCTCAAATGAAGTTATTAAGTTAGATACATGTCCAAGGAACCTATATCTAAAATTTCAAGTGTTTAGACCCAAAATTGTTGGAGGAGTTTGGTAGAATTCTCCAAGGTCAAATCGTTGAACCTTAACAGCGAAATTTCTGGCCGAAGACCGATCACATCGATTTTTCCAAATCTCAGTACCCTGTATATCAAATTTCGAGTCTATAGACTGAAAATTAACATAGTTATTGCGAAGGGAAATGTACACAGACACACATACACGTTCACAATCTGCTATGCAAAAGATATCAAAAAATATCAAAAGAGGTGATGAGTATTGCAAATCTTATCACTCAGACTCCAAAGAATGCCACAAGTTGTTTCCAAAGAGAATTATTTGATGATAACCTGCGTAAAAGCCCCCAGTAGATAATAATAATAGCAATGGAAACACAGAGACTGGAACTGACAAGAACACCGAGAACCGTTTTCCAAAGGGGTCTATCACTACAACCGTTTATCATAACCATTGTGCCACTGAATTACATACTTTTTATGTTTGTTAATTTAGGTTTCCAACCTCACTTCTCGTTCAAGTTTTGTTGGTTCTTTTTCTTTCTTCGTCTTTTTTCTGCTTTAAACTTCATACTTACTGTTTTGCCACCCGGATAAATTAAATTGTTTACGTTTGTAAACGCCATGTCTGTTGGGATGTATGCGAGGAGTTTGTTCGTCTTCTGTTTCAACTTTAAGTTTCTACACTTTTGATTCCTTAAGGATGGAAGCTTTGATTTTTCCTCGTTCATAAGTTGTATGATGTTTTCTAATTCAGCTAATTCATTTTCGTTAAGTTCTGTTGTTTATAGATCTCGGTCACCAGGTTTCTTGTATCCAAGTTTGCAGATCTTCTACAGCTGGAGTTCCTATATTTGGGACTCCATCGAGGCGCGTTTCTTCGTCTGTTCCATCAATTGTCTTTTGTTGTATTTCATTCAGTTCTAGATTTTTTTTTCATTGTGCTAAGTGATCTTAAATTCAAAATAACTTCCTCTCTCTTATTTTCAGTGTGCTAAGGGATCTTACTTACAAAATAGATTCCTCTGTGTTATTTTCCTAGTGCTAAGGAATATTACATTAAAATAAATTCGTCTGTCTTATTTTGAAGATAAGTTTCGCCTGGTCTGCAATTCTTTGTTCTGATTTATGGTATTGTGTCACTGGACATGTCCTATAACTCTTTCATTCGTTTGCCACAATTTCGGTTTTTGAGGTGACATCTGTAATTACCAATCTGTTCTTTTTTATTGTCCATTTCTTCCTTCGGTTTTGGGGTAGGTGTTGGTTACTTTAGTTCTCCTGTGCTTTATCTGTATTGTTTTAGTACCTGAAATTACAAGGGATGCTTACATATTCTATGTCCGTGATATCATTGTTTCTGAAATTAGAAGATAAGTCAGCATTCGCATGATGACGAACGAGTCCCCCATGCTGGCAACCGAAGGAGCACCTGCTGTTCATGACACTAATATTTTTCTTTTGGGTTCCACGCTGCGTATTATTTGTGAGTTGCATGTTTCATTCGTTATTACAGCAGCCGTTGTCATTGGTTTCTCTCTGTAAACGACCAGTGTTACTTCACTGGAATTTGGATGGCAACAAACCTCCACAAATTCCTTGTGAGGTTTGCATTCATCCAGTAGAGGTCTGGTTAGTGATTTTTCTCCTCGACATTTCCATCTTTCTTGATCGTTCATGAGTATTTGGTGTAGTGCCAGTTCATGCCGAACTATCATTCTTTTAAACGAGGGTGAAGTTAACTTACAATTTTTTGGTTTCCGTTTTCATTGTTTCAGTTCCTTTATCATTTACTTCTGTTGCAATTTTAATATGACCAGTTAACATTTGTCACGCGTGTTGATTAGTATCCGAACTCGAGGGATTTCCTTAAGATTACAACTGTTTTTAGTGTTACTGTCCGTTGTATAGTATGAGTCTTCCTCTTGATTCCGATCTCTCCTAGTCTTTTTTCCAATTTGTTTTCGACTGTTTCTAGTGCTCCAACAATTATTGATATTGTATTGATTTTCTTCATGTTGTATATACGTTTCTATTCTCTGGCAAGTTTCGCATATTTGTTTCGTTTGTCTAACTCGTTGATCTTCACGCTGTGGCCTGCTGGGATAGCAATGTTAACCATTTGTCATATCATTTCCTTCTTATTAAATATTATGACGTTTAGTCTTCTTGCTTAATTGAGTTTATCTATTTTTATCTCCATGTTCCAAAGGTTTTTTGTGTGTTGCTTTTCAGTACTGTCTCCACTTTGTGACTTCCCTATACAGTCGTGCCTGTTCTTTTATTTTTTCAGGCTAACAACATTCACTTATGTGGGGTTATCGTTTCGTCTCTTTGTCCAGAGAGTCCATATTTACTGTTCTCCTGTGTGTGTGTATTTTTAAAGATTTAATGTGGTTAGTTATAATCGCGTTATTCTGGGCAGCTCTCAGTAGAGCTCCTGATTCTCTCTTCGTGTGTCTTTTTCATGTCCATGCCCATGTGCTTTCATGATTCTCTTCTATTGTCATTCTTTTGAATCGTCTATGTATTTATTACTCTCCCAAATTTTCCTTTTTCTCCTTCTTTATCTTTTTCTCTTTCTCTTTCCGTTTTCATCGTTTCCTGTATTGTTCTTCTTGGCGATGTCTCTCGCTTCGAACAATCTTTCTGTGTTCTAAGTTATGTAATTTTCCAAGTATTTTTCTCCTTCTACAGTCGTCCACGTTAATCAGCTCCTTTTTTCCTTAGTTCTTTTTCACGTAGAGTATGTCAGCGTCGTCTTTTCGGTGTAATGCATTGTGCATTTTCATTAGTTTCCTAGTCTTCTGATCTAGATGCCCTAGTTCTTTTTTTTAGTTCAGAGTATCTTATTAGCTATGCTGTCCAGATTATTTATCAGATTGAAAAGAAATTTCTTGCGGGTTTTTACTTTTAAATTCAGATGAACATATCTCGGATCAAATAAAACTTTATTGATCGAAATAAGTACTATCAGAATCAACACCTTTTTGCCAACGTAAAACAAGTATATTTATGCCAGTTAAATAAAAATCTTGCGTTCTGGTGGGGATGAAGTCTATGAAGTCGTTTTCGATATCGCTTAGGTTTTTGAAGCATTTCTCACGCAGGAAGTTGTTGAGATGCTTGAAAAAGTGGTAGTCGGAAGGTGAGAGGTCTGGAAAGTATGGCGGATGAGGCAGAGTTTCGTATCCCAATTCGTCTAACTTCTAGGGTTAGTTTAGCAACAAGCGATCGAGCATTCTCGTGAGCAAAATTGGGCCTTTTCTGTAGACTACTGCGGAGTGTTTTTGTCGAAGTTTCTGATGCATTTTATCTATTTGTTGACAGTAGTTCTTCGACGTAATGGGTTCGTCTGCATTCAAAAACTGTAATGGATGAAACCGGTCACAGATTACCAAACAGTCAGCATGGCCTTTTCATGTAACTCTGGCCTCAGGAAGTGTCATGGAGTTTCGGCGTCTAAACACTATGTTCAGCGTCGCTAGTTGTCATAAAGCACCCACTTTTCATTGCGAGTAACACCACCCAGTCGAGAAACAGGCCATTCTTGTTGCGTACAAGAAAGGGGAGACTACACTCCATAACAGCGTTTCTTTTGGTTGCCATTCAATTCGTGAGGCACCCATTTATGAAGTTTTTTTGTGTTTCGAATCTCTCTCAAATGGTTGGAAATCTTCATATATGTTACGTCTAATTTAGAAGCAAGTTCTCGAACACTTGTGCATGGATTTGTTTAGACTAATTGTTTTTATTGATCGTTATCAACACCCGATGACCGACCACTACGCTCATCATATTAAAGACTCTCGTCGCCGCCACGAAATTTCTTAAACCGCTACTGTGCTGTGCGTTCAGCAGTGGTTCCTGGACCAAACGCTACATTTATATCGCGAGCTGTTTCAACAATGTTATGTAAAACGGCCTAGCTTTAATTGAAACAAGAAAATTTTGCGAATTTGCTTTTTTCCGTCTTGTAGTCAACGTTCCGAAAAGAAGATAAAATTGTTTTAAAACGATTGTAATTTTAATAATTAGATAGAGCGAAAAACGTCCTTTAAAATGATATATAAGGTTAATGTATAATAACGAAAACTTATTTGAAAATACATCATTTGAAATCAAAATTAAAAATTCAGCAAGGACTTTCTTTTCAACCTATAATTAGATTTCTACTGAAAGTTTTGTTTCGAAGAGTTTGCTTGTGCTTCTTCTGTACTCCTTTTCAATCTTCATTTTCCTTTATTCAGATTTGATGATGTCTGTTACCAGAACACCCAAAATATTTGTAATTTTTATGTTCACCAGACGTCTTCATCTCCTTTTGTTTAGGCATTTCCATACACCTGATGTTTCTAGTTTCCCCTTTCCACCTCTAGTAGTGCACAGTTTTGTATTCCAAATATTATGACAATGTCCAGACTTAATACTCGGGTTGTGTTTATCAGCTTTTCAAGTTTCTTGCTTTTTGCAAACAGCTTCATATCATCCATATACATGATGTGGTTTATTCTCTGTTTTGTTTCTCTGAACTTGTATCTCGCATAGCATTTTCTAAGAATGTAGTTGACTGCTATCATTGCTATGATAAATAGTAGTGGTGACAGGAGTCTCATTGGAAAATTCTTCTCTGTATCCTTATCTTCTCCTTAGAAGATGCTTCTTTAGTCTATATTTCCATTGCTTCACTAGAAAATTTCATACAGGCTATCACCAAAAAAATTTTCTTTGAGGAAAACTTGTCCCTGGAGTCTGAGAAGCAACAAGTCTACCCAGATTTCCAGTACACACCACCTCTTTCGATAAAATTTACAAATTAGTTTGCATTATCGCAATAGCTGTGTGCCATTAATTTCTCATTAATAGCAACCATAATTCTTCACTAGAATTCGGGTAACAATAAGCCGTCGACAGTCCCAGCCCTTTTCGCATTCATCCAATGGAAGTCTAGTTAGTGCTTTCTCTTCTCTGTCTTTCCATTCTCCTTGACCCTACTCGATTATTTGGTGTGGAGCAAGTTTATGCCTACACTATAGTTTTTGGGAGGTAGGGTTAGGGATATAGTTTCAATTTTCGTGATCCCGCGTGGTGTTTCTTTGTGTTTTACATCTGTAGTAGTTTCTGTATGTTCGATCCATGTGTATTAGTTTCCACATTCAAATGGTTTTTCTTAATATTTCAGTCGTTTTCCTTATTGTTATCTGTTGTATCTTCTCACCATCCCTCTGATTCCAATCTCTCCCATTCTTTTTTCAAAATTTTTGGTATTATTTCTAGCGCTCCTGCTATTAGTGGTGTTATCTTGACTTTCTTCATCTTCCATATCTATTTGAGCCATCTAGCCAGTTCCACAAATATGCTCCGCTAATTTGTCTACTTGATATTCATCGGTGGTCTGCTGGAACGGCTAAATCTACAACCTAGCAGAGCATTTACTTTTTGTTATCACAGCAGGTCTTCTTGCTTGGATGGATTTATCTCTTTGTATGTCCATGCCCCATAGTCTTTTGTGTCTTTTCTTTTAAGTATTCTTATGCTTGTACTATTTGCCAATGTATTCTAGATGCAGTTGTCTGCATAATTGCCAGTGTATCGCCTTCCTCACTTAATCGGGGTTATTTTTATATTCTCTTTGGGCGAGTTAGCTGCATTCGCTTATTATGTGATTTACTATTTCGTCTCTTTGTCCACAGAGTCTGCATTTACTGTTTTCTTGTGTCGATCATTGTTTTGATGTAGTTTGTTTTAGTCGCGTTATCTTGTGCGGCTGTCATTAGGGATTCAATTTCTCTGTTTAGGTTTCTTTTTTGTAGCCATCTCCAAGTGTTTTCGTTAGTCTCGTATTTTTTCATCGTTATGAATTGGTGCTGTAGCTGTTTGTCTTCCCACTGTTCTTTTTTCGTCGATTTCCCGTCTCTCCTTTTTCTGTCTTATTCTTTTTTTATGCGATTGTTGCTGCGATAATTATTCGTTCGGTATTCCGCATTATGCATTTTTTTTATTATTCCTTTTTCCGTATCATTTACATAGTCTTCCATATTAACAAGTTCTTTTCTTCTGTCTTTCCTTTTCACATAGAGTCGATCAGCATAATACTTTTGGTGAAATGCACATTTGTTTCCTGGTTTTCTGCTCAAGTATCCCCAGTTCTTCTTTGGTCCAACAGAGTGACACTGTTCATGTGATTATACTTTTTATAAGATTTTTTCTATATAGTTTAGTTCTGAGAAATTTTCTTGTTCTATTGAGATTTTCCTCTCCAACTTTCTCTTTCATTTCTGGTCCTGGATATGACTTTAAACTATATTCGATGGCGAGGCCCCAACTTGCCGGCTTTGGGGAGTGTAAAGCCACCCTTTAATTGCCATTGCTCCCAGGTCCACTCTGACCCAGACTGGTAGTATCTGCTAGGGTCCCAACTATGGGTTCAATAGAAATCGTCTTGAAAAAAAAACAAATGTACTCTATTAAAAAATTCTTCCGAATCACTGGATTCGGCAATAAATAACCTGAAAAGGGTTGATATGCCGTAAAACAAAAACAACCATCTTTCATTTCTGTTGATTTAATGGTGGCATCTTCTAGGACTCACAGGTATTTGTAGCAGCTGTCATTGCTATGATAAACAGTAGTCTATGATAAACATTAATCTCTATCTTCGTTTGTTTAATGTCTTCATCTCCGTCTTGGTAGTTCCATGCCTCCTGTTTTTCGTTTTCTTGTTTTTCTCTTTTCTTTCTTTTTTCTTTCTGTTCTTTATTTTTCTTCGTTGCTCACTGAGAAGAACTGGCTATGTTCCCTGGAGTTCGAGTAACAAGTCTCCTCAGATTTCAATTTATTTCGGTAACCTTTGCAAATAGCAACATCCGCTTGCCTCGGCTTCTCGTTGGCAATGACCATTGTCCATCTTTGGAATTTATAGTAGCAATAAGCCTCCTTTTAGGCCCCAATCCTTTTCAAACTCATCCAGTGGAGGCTTAGTTAATGATCTCTTTCTTGGGACTTTCCATGCCCTTCGACCCTTCGTGACTATAAGGTGTGGTGCCAATCAATGACTTTTGTGGGGGTACTTTATTATTATTATTATTATTATTGTTATTATTATTATTATTGTTATTATTATTATTATTGTTGTTGTTGTTGTTGTTGTTGTTGTTGCTGCTGCTGCTGCTCGTAAATTATTCTATATTTCAAATCATAAATTTTATGAGTCAATAAATCGTTTTTATCATTATTTGAACCCATCTCACACTCTTCTATGGATTTTTGTCCTGGGCTCCCAAAATCAGTAGATATTAAACTATTCTTGTAATAATCCAATCCCTGTTAATTTCGCAGTTGGAGTTTAGTTCTATGCAGTTCTAGGAGGTTCACCCTCCCAAGCTTTTTCTTCTCTTTGAGAAAGACTTAGTTTATTGCTGATCGTCCGAGGCGTCCTCACCTGGAAAATGTCCCAGGCACTTTTTGCATGCCAGTGCACATCCCAAGGGAGGCCGACTTCTCAATCCCACTTTCCGGCCCTGGTGTCTAAATTCTTGCGGTGGGAGAGGAATAAACAAAGCATCTCACATGATGCCAATATGGACAATGAATCATAATCACAATTTCCGATAATGATAATTTGCCTTTCTGATTATAAACGTTCATTGAAATGTCAAGGTGCTGTCGATTTTAGCTACGAGGTTTTAGGACCATTTCCATTGTCGCGGTTCATATATACCTAACACTGAACCTAAACCTAACCTGGGCAGAAGCGACTAAAAATATCCCTGGTATTTAAGATCAAATTAGGACAGCTCGTTCTAACATTTAAATGTCGGAACAATTTACTCGTGTTATGAGGATTGGTTTGCGGAAGTAAAACATTTTGATCAGGATTTACAAATCACGAGTAACTTCGTTAAAACATGCCTTTATATCTTTCATAATCAAGAATATTCCTCCGTACATGCTCATTCTAGACATAGCATGCTGGCTTAAATGAACTCGAAAAGTAATTTTCTACCCTTCGGTAGAAATTGAAGACGTTGGGTGCTTATTTTTTATTTTTGACTAAAATATCGACTAGAGTTGTTGTAGAATATGCTTTAATATATTGCAATTTATGCAGATTTCGTATTTATTACTAGCAGGCCGCCTGGAGTTACCCAGTCGTAAAATACACATAAATATTATATTTTAATTCATACAGAGACTGAGACATGTGCATGCTAGCATTGCGTTTTTCTAAACAGTTCACTTCTTGTAAGTAAAAAAAGAAAATTACCATTCCGCCAGCTTGACAAATGTTTTCAAACATACTTATTCTTAACATAAGTAATCTGTCATGTGAACCATTCACTCATGCGCATTTGTGAAATAGTTGACAAAGATAAAAATCTGGTGACTCCTACGTATCAATTTTTCAATTTTGACCTATTAGCAGCCCTTTTCCGGGTGAAAACCAATTAAAACGTTTTCCACATATCGTAATACCCTAAACACCAAATTTCAAGTCTTTAGATCAAATATTCACTGAGTATATAGGTTGAGAAGTTTCCTTACACACATTCTCACTTTTATAGATATATAGTTCAAATATAGCAAATTTTCTATTGATTATGATATTGTACTCTCTCTCTCTCTCTCTCTCTCTCTCTCTCTCTCTCTCTCTATATATATATATATATATATATATATATATATATATATATATTAATGCTGTCTAAAGATAGAAAATGGCTTCGGTGTCATCAGCTGAAATCGAAACCTACAATAATCTGCCCTTCAGCTGTTTCATGCCTCGATAAAGTTTAAAACTGACTTCGCAATCTAGTGAGAAATGATCTCAACTTTAATCTCCAGCTCATTTTTTACAGAAAAAATGTTAGTCTTTCTCTGCTCAATTTTTATTGTCATAGAAAGTGCTGAACTTGGCTTTCATCTCTATTACCTCAGTTAAAATAGATTCACAGCAAGAAATCGTCTTACAATGATCGTTGCGAAAATGTCGCCTTCTGTTTCCGCAGCAATTAATACCAAACATAATTTTTATAATCATTTTTCTAAGGATTTCCTTCCTCTTACGTCTGTGAAAAACATTACAACATGATTGTTTCCCGGAGGGTTGCAACAATATCGTTAAACAAATATATTCATGACTGAGACGGGAGTATAAACTGAATTTCATTTGTAGAAAATATGATTTGGTTGCAGAAAATATTTTAAATTAAATTAACAATTCCACGGGTGACATTGGGTGTAAGGTCAAATTGTAATTCGTAGTGAAAAAATGCTGGTGAATCATAACAGGCGAATCGAAGTCAGCAGCAAAATGTGTTAGATATAAAACGAATTATACTTACTTTTTTAAAATAAAATCTATATATCTATAAAAGTGAAAATATCTGTGTGTGTGTGTGTGTGTGTGTGTGTATGTGTGTGTGTGTACATTTCCGTACGAAATAACTCTATCTCAACAGACTCGAGATTTGGCATAAGGGGTATCGAGATCTGGGGAAATATTTTTAATCGGTGTTCGGCCAGAAATTTGGCTGGCAAAGGGTCAAAGTCCAACGATGGGAAAACTATACCAAAATTCTCTGCCAATTTTGGGTCTAAACACTTGATATTTTAGATGTAGGTTACTTGGACATGGATCAAACTTAAATTTTATTTGAGCCCCAAAATTTAAATGTTAAGGGGTCAAAACTGGGGTCAAAGTTTGAAAAAATTTGACCTCTGCGGTCTCTAACAAATTAATAAGCCAATTTTTAGTCTAAACATTTGAAATTTTACATAAAGTGTATTCAGAATAGGGCAAGCTTTTAAATCATGTTTGGCTGAGAATCTGTCTGTCAAGGGGTCAAATTTCACAAGATTTTACCTGTGCGGTCTCTTGCAAACTATTCAGCAAATTTTGGGTCTAAACATTTGAAATTTTCCATAAAGTTATCCAGACATACAGCAAGCTTTTTAATCAGTTTTGGGCGAAAATTTGGCTGCCAAGAAATCAAGGTTGCTAGAGTTAACCATTGCAGACTCTACCAAACTCCTCCGCCAATCTTGGGTCTACACACTAGAAATTTTAGATGAAGGTGACCTGGACATGAATCACACTTTTTAATATATATATATATATATATATATATATATATATATATATATATATATATATGTTGTTTGTTTGTTTTTGTTAGCGATACTTATTTAATGAATTCAATTATTTATATGGAAGTGCATTTTTACCTAAATGCAAGTTGGGAATAATTTTCCCTTTGACCAGTTTAGTGCCCCCAAATATGGAGCCACATATGTACTATTTTTAAAATATAATTATCCACTGACACGTGTTTCGTCGTCAACGACTCATCAGAGTGGCTGACGATTTGACTTTGAAAACTATACCAAACTCCTATATATATATATATATATATATATATATATATATATATATATATACTCATATATGTACTGTTCATATATATATATATATATATATATATATATATATATATATATATATGCAGCAAACTGAGATGAACAGCTAGTTAAAAATAAATGTTATTGTTTTATGGTGTTGAATTTGTTTTAGTATTTGTTGTGAGATCGAAAATTCCTGCATCATGAACTATTCCAGTACTATAATTCGATGTGAGATAACTCACTAAGGGGATAGTATCGCAATACCGTAAAATAAGCAGTACGACTACCCATATTGGACACCACCAGATAGTAAGCTCCCCTTACCCTTTATCCTATCCTTGTGACATTTTTTTAGTTAATATATCTTTCTTGCACTTAATCCGTGTTTCGTGCTTTTCTTCCGTGCTCCCAACCTTGGGTCCACACCAGTAACAATAGAAGGATTCGAGAAACGCACACACGCCGAAACCTCAATGTCTGACCAGTTAGTTCCATATCAATAGCGACAGAAATGTTTAAGAATTTAATTGAGAATTTCGTCCTCACTACATTAGTATTTTAAAAATAGATTACTTTATGAAATATTTATTGATTTCTTATTTATTTTTTAGAAAAAAATATTTGTTTTTATCTGACACAGTTTGCTGCGGACTTCGAGTCGCCTGTTAGTCTGATTTACCGAATTGTAAGCGTTAAGCGTTCGACAAGGCTTTCAATAAAAAACAAAAAAAAAGTTAAGTCGCTCTTTTGAAACCTTGGTAACGAACTTCTGTTTTTTAATATTAAAGGAAATCACCAATAGCTGTTCTAACAAACATATACTTGTTAATATATACTCCAGGAACTTTATTTGAAGTAAGAGGGAGATCATATGATGTTGTGGAGTGGGGCAGAAGACAGGATGGGTCGGGATGAGGATAAAAGAACAAGTATGCGAGCAATAGGTGTAGGAGATATTAAAACAACTCATGTACCGGCTGACCTCCACGAATTGAAGCGTACTGTCGAAAGGTTCTTCAATTAAGAATTCAACTGGTGATCACTGCTATTGACGTCATGCCCGTTCTGATCTAATGACCGATTCAAACGAGAGTTTTGTTTTTGAAGGACTGAGCATCAAACATAAACGCTTCCATTCCCATGAGACATACCGACATCGGGCTATTATTCTGAGAACAGGTCAGCGCTACATAGACCACCCCAGTTATGGGATTTTAACAAAGCCGCGTTTGTAAAGCCGCCGGTGAGGATCGAGCCTACTATTATAAGCTTCGAGATAAGATTTGGCACCACTGCCTTTTCATAAACATTATGTTTTTATGTTTAACAAGCTAACCATTGCAATGGCGAAAGGAAACGATCTCATCCTGATTAGTGTGTTATCTGATGAATCTGAAAGATCACACTGTAGAGATTGTCTAAGAAACACACTTTCCAGATCTGCGCACTTTATTTTTGTTGTTCTCTCTAGAATATGTACTCTACAATCTAGAGACTTTGTCATTATTTTTAGTGACCTTGCTTCTAATTTTTCGAAGTAAGGTTCTGTTTAGTGCTAGGTGATCAACCTTTTTAGGTTTTACATTTTCTTCTGAAAAAGGAATTAGTTAATTTCTAATTACCACGGGGCTCCCTATCGGAAGATGTCGGCAGGGCTGTTTATGCATATCTTTGTACGCAATCTGGCTCATATCTCTTGTGGACTCTAGCGAATCATTTCTTCTTAAAAACAGATACATTGTCATCTGGTAATATTGCTCAGTCGTACAATACGAATAAACATGATATTTTAATTTATGCAGATTGCGTATGTATTATTATAGAATCAATCATATATTGATTTATCAATCGTGACCTTACGACTCCGCGCCATATCTTACCACAATGATAAATCCTGCCTTTCTTTGGTTTATTTGGTTAGGAACAACATGTAGTATCTGTTCTGACATTTCACTTTGTCATTTGTTCATGGTAAGAGAAGGAGGATGTTTTTAGACTGAAGCATTTATTATATATTTTTTATTTTGCTTACACTAAAAGTAAGCCTTGTTTATAACTCTTCCCGCGGCAAGAGGCAAGTATATAGAGACTTTTTCTTTGGCCTTTTAACTAGTTGCAAACTGTAGTATATGTTCTGATACTGTAAGAGTATCTTGTGTAGGAGACGGTGAGACTCGTCGTGGGCGACGAAGCGTTTCACTGAAGAACCACAGCAACACACAGCAAACCAACAAACAATCACAGCCACGGCGCGAAGGCAACTTACAAAGCTCAGCTGACTGCACGAATAGACACGGAACCCAACGGTCACTGTACTGATCGCCACGAACGTCAGAACCCGACTGACTCGCACCTCCAATGGACCGATTTTTATTACTCAAGATGGCCTAGCTAATTTGCATCCCCGCGAGATCTCGCGCGATCCTGCGAGATTCCGTCTCTAATAAAAGCAGGCAGGCGCCATCTTGAAACTCTTTCTTCCGCTGCCCCGACCACAGGATCAGCCACCACCCCACACGCCAGGCACACACGGACCCTCTTGCGCCGAGGGCTACGGTTAGTCTCACACTCCCCCCTGGTCTCCAGATCACATACGTGACACGGCGGACGTGGCCGTTTGATTCGAGCACTCCTGCGGAGGGGTATTGCCGGGACTTCCTCATCGGAGCTCTCAGAAGTGGCATCGGAAGCATCAGCATTAGAGCTCGCAGTTGAGTCATCAGGTCCATGGGGCACAGGTTGGATCCATCGCTCATCGTCGGATGACTCGCTCCTTCCACTGCTCGCAGTTGAGTCACCAGGTTCGTGGGGCACGGGTTGGATCCATCGCTCATCGTCGGATGACTCGCTACTTCCACTGCTTGCCGATTGGTCAGCGCTTAGAGCGGGCCGGACATCCCTTACGTGGCGCGGAGTACCATCGACTAGTATGGCCTGTTCACTGATGACGCCGGTGACCCGCCCCCTCCAAAAGCTGCTGGTGCACCGGCCGCCGGGTGGCTTCACCCAGACGGTGTCTCCCACTTGGTACGTCCCCTGGGGTTCTCGTTGGTCGGGTAGACACACTTCAACGTCCTTGACGCGCACGTGGTAGTGATGAATCGCATCAGCAGGCGCACTGCCGTCAGTCACGGTATCCTTAGGCGTTGTGTTGTATCTGTAAACCGCCTCCGCGATCGTACACTTCTTCCTGGCCGCGATCCTCTTCACGGTTCGGTGGCATCGCTCCGCTATGCCATTGCCGCTCGGCACATACGCGCATCGGTGTCGAAGGCGGATCCCCCAGTTGTCCATAAAATGCCTAAATTCCCTGCTGCAGAACGCCGTGTCGTTATCTGTGAGGATCTCCTCAGGCGGCCCCCTTTCGTAGAATATGGATTTCAATTCGTGGATGACACTGGTGGAATCCTGCCTTGCCAATTGGCGCCAAATCGCGAACCTCGTTGGCCCGCAGTCTATCAGCGTGAGGAAGTGTTGGCTGCCGTAGTGGGTTATATCCATACCCAACCGACTCCAAGTCGCGTCCATTCCCAGCTGTCCTTTCCGCCATCTGGCTGGGGCGGGGTCGATGGACTGGCACGTTTGGCACTCCCTGACCACTGCTCTTACTGCGCTTTTTGGTATTGATGGTCTAGCCAACTTCACAAAGTAGTAGGTCCGTTGCACTCCGGGGTGCCCACTGTCGTGATGTATCTTCCTGATTTCGTCCTCCTCGACGGAGGCAGCACACAGAGGCAATGGCTTAGCTTCTTTCTTCATAGCCTCATACCATCTCCGTGGTACCCGAGTGAGCTTGTCGGCGAGGTTGTAGTCCGAGGCGACGAGCACTACGTCTACGGACAGGTTGTACTCCGTCACCAGTTTTTTCACAGTCTCGAGCCATGTGCCCAGTCTTGTTACAGCGGTAGCAGCGAACAGCCGTCGATCGCCTTCTACAATTTCTTGCCATGTGGCCCCGCCCGTTGCATCTGTAGCAGATGACATCACCTTGCGGGCTGGGTCCCTGAGACGGTCCTTCGCCACTTGGTGGGGCCTGTGCGACAGCGACTACCGTTTCCTGCACCGTCGAGTCGTCCTTCATTATTGTCCTGGCTCTGTCCACTAGGTCACTCAGCGGTAGTGAGGACATGGTAGAGGTTGCTCGCAGGAGCTGCTTTGCTCCAGCGGGGAGTCCTGACAGGAATTTGTAGGCTAGGGCCCTCTCGGGAAGACCGCCGAACAACACCGTCAGCTTCTTAAGTTCGGCGAGATACACGTCCACAGTTTCGCCCAAGCGTATAGACCTCGTCTCAAACTGCTCCCATGCAGTGGCGGGGTCAGTGGCGAAAGCCCTGTACAACGCCGCCTTGATACTCGAGTAGTCACACTTCTCCTCAGCGCTGAGTTGCTGATATACAGCGAAGGCCCCGCCGGTCAGCCGCAGAGGAATCACGCGCTCGACATTTTTCACGCCGGACAACTGACAATGTAACTCGACCTTCTCAACCCAGCTGAGTACCGGGTCGGATCCGTCGAATTCCGGTATCAATTTTAGATCGAACCTATCCGCCATTGAAGAAAAGAAAACCAAGTTCGGAGTGGGGAGGCCGAAATAGCTTGTAAGAGTATCTTGTGTAGGAGACGGTGAGACTCGTCGTGGGCGACGAAGCGTTTCACTGAAGAACCACAGCAACACACAGCAAACCAACAAACAATCACAGCCACGGCGCGAAGGCAACTTACAAAGCTCAGCTGACTGCACGAATAGACACGGAACCCAACGGTCACTGTACTGATCGCCACGAACGTCAGAACTCGACTGACTCGCACCTCCAATGGACCGATTTTTATTACTCAAGATGGCCTAGCTAATTTGCATCCCCGCGAGATCTCGCGCGATCCTGCGAGATTCCGTCTCTAATAAAAGCAGGCAGGCGCCATCTTGAAACTCTTTCTTCCGCTGCCCCGACCACAGGATCAGCCACCACCCCACACGCCAGGCACACACGGACCCTCTTGCGCCGAGGGCTACGGTTAGTCTCACAGATACTTATTAGTGCATTTAAACACCAACTATAATGAACTTTTTGTGTTTTCATAATACTGAACGAGATGGTGCCATCTGTAATGAAGTTCTAATAAAAAAAAGCCTGGACTGGATTCTCAGCGACACTCTCCGCTATAACCACGTCCCATCTGGTTCTCGAGAACCCAACGGCTCGACTCTCCCCAAGCATCTTAACTCCCGGCCTTATAATATCTCATTTATGCAAATTAATGCGCGATCGAACTTGATGATTTGTCGCCTTCTCGTCTCCCATCGCTCGGGGTTCGAGTTCGTACATGCGAACCACCTCCATGACTGCAGTCACACTACAATTTCCACTACATACATACGTATAATCACTTTTTATAACACAGCGAACGAATCTTTCTCACTTACACTGCGATCTGTTGTATCTGCATTTGTAACGTTGCTTCTCAAATCTCCACTCTTATATAAAAGTCACTTTCTGTGTGTGTGAGTTGCTTCTTCATTAGTTCCTAAACGACTGAGACCATCTTTTGCAAATTTCACACAAAGGTGACTTATATGTCTGGCAGTGTTCTTAGATAGGATTTGTACAGAAATTCATCCGATAAGTATCGAAAATCGAAAAAATCCGATCTCAAGAATAGTATTTTCTCTTATAGATAAAAAACGTACAATTTTTACAGGGGAATATTTTACGTTACACCGACCAAGGGAAATAATAAAATCGAAGCGAATCATTTTTGAAAATCGAAAACATCCGATCTTAAAAAAACAGTATTATTCTCTTATAGATAAAAAGAAAAAGTTTTGCAAGGGAATATTTTACGTTACACAGAAAATAAAAAATCAGCGAATTATTTCTTCTTAAAAACAGATATATTACCATTTGGTAATATTGCTCAGTCGTACTATACGCTTAAACAAGATATTTTAATTTATGTAGATTGTGTATGCATTATTATAGAATCAATCCTCTATTGAATATTATATATTATGAGGAATAATTTGTCCGGTGGACTAATTTGCAAAAATATATATATATATAAAAATAATAATGATAATGCTCATCAAATTCCGTCTATCTTTGTTTACAATATCACGTCAGCTGATATTTGAGCTTGACTATAAATGTCCTAGAAAATTCACTTCTGAATCATGTTTAGTTTTAAAATATGCAAACAGAGAAATGGTTTGCGGCGATTTAAAATGATACCTCTTCTTTTACCGTAAATTGAACTCATTAATGAGAAAAATTAAAATAAAATATTAAGGTACACGCAGACCTGAACAGGAGATCATTTGACCTGTAGTCGAATGCTCTATCACTAAGCTATATCTCCTGATGGCGATAAATATATTTTTCAAGAGAGAAATGATTCGCTGAAAATTTATTATTCCCCTTAGCCGGTGTAACGTAATATATTTCCCTGTAAAAATTATTCTTTTTTTTTTCTAAAAGAGAGAAATACTATTTTTTAAGATTTGTTTTTCGATTTTTGATACTTATCGGATGAATTTCTGTACAAAACATATCTAAGAAAACTGCCAGTCATATAAATTAAGTTTGTGTGAACTTTGCAAAAAATAGGCTCAGTGTTTCAGAACATATGAGGAAAAACTCTCTCTCTCTGTCTCTCTCTCTCTCACACACACACACATACACACATACATACACACATACACACACATACACACACTCGCACACATATACACAAATGCACACACTCACACACATATACACACATACGCACACACACACACACACACACACACACACACACACACACACACACACACACACACACACACACACACACACAAAGTGACATAAGAGTAAAAAAAATTATCGACTTTCCTTAGCTTTCTCTTCCCGTTTTCTCTTCATGCATCACACACATTATTATAGCTCTTGAGTTAGAAGCCATGTTTAGTTTCAGAACAGTTTCCGATGGTTAATTGTTCTATACAAGTCTTGGAGGTGACTGCTTCTCAGTAGACAGTTCTTGAGTTTGAAACCACAGAGCAAAAGATTCTTCCTGTGTTAACACCAGGAAAACACATGCGAGGTTGCTACAGAAAAGGTTTATTTTTTATGGAGCAATTTTGGTTTCGGATTGGAACGTGAATTAATTTGATTCGTCAGTTCCTAGCAGCATCGTTTGTAAATAGAATCTGTTGACTGTCAGGGGCCAAACCCCCTCATTCGCTCAAAAATATTGCAACAATGACCCTCGAACTAGAAGTTTGAAATGCTACAAACAACTTGCTGCTCAAACGTCTATGATGTATATACATTTTTACTGAGTTTAGAGCGAAAGCGATTAAAACATTATAAAGTTGAACGTTTGATTGGAAAAAAGGGATAATTGAATTGTCACAATAATTTTTAAGCTTAAAGTGATTAAAAGATTCAACTTAATACTGAATAACTGAACAAACATCATTTGTGATTATTGTGTCGAAGATGGAGGAAACAAATTCTACAATCTGTGTTTAGATATTTATAATAATTTTCTGCGAAAAAGAGAATTGACTACTTCCGGTTATTGATAATCTAAAAATATGTAAACAGATGAATATTATCTCATACTTTCACTTCCGGGTTAGGTGTAACACCGGACGCCATCCACTGGCATCTTAAATCTGGTCACGTCTAAGCTCATTAATGAAAGGTAGACGGAAATCAGCTACCTCTAAATGACTATATATATATATATATATATATATATATATATATATATATATATATATATATATTTAAAGGTTGTGCATTAGCCGCAAAGGCGCCACCGATAGTCCTTAAACCTTTGAAAAAAACTGACCATCCATGGTCACGCATTCATATAGACTTTGCTGGACCGATCGAAGGACAATACTACCTAATCGTAGTAGATAGTTTTTCCAGATGGCCTGAAGTAAAGCGTTTCAAGAACCCGACGACAAATAACACAATAAGTTTTCTGCATGAAATATTTGCACGTTTCGGTGTGCCAGGCATTATAGTCACAGATAACGTAACACAATTTACATCAAGTGATTTCAAGGACTTTTGTGACACTTTTCAGGTAAAACATATAACTACAACACCATTCCACGCTAGATCAAATGGATTAGTGGAAAGGTTCGTAGACACGATAAAGCGTGCACTTAGAAAATCAATAGGGACCCCGACGGATAAAGTATTACAACAATTCCTGCAAATATACAGGATAACTAAGAACCCAAATACACCGTCGAAATTATCGCCAGCAGAATTAATGTTTGCTAGAAAAATAAAATCACCATTTGATAAATTAATACCAAAGCAAGCCATCGTCCATCAAACTACGCACACATCACGTAAAAGGTTTACACCTGGTGATCGTGTATATTTTAAATGTATAAAAAATAATATTTCATATTGGAAGTTTGGTACGGTAGATAAACGTATCGGCGACTCGGTCTACATGGTAAAAGGTCCAAAAGGGATACACAAAATACATCAAAATCAATTGAGAAAACGTCATATAAAAGACAACGAACATGACAAATCTGATGAAAAGAAAGATCCAATTGATATACTATACGAAGCGTTTGATATCGAACCACCACAAACCATGCCCGAACCGAGAAGATCGGGAAGGAAAGAAAATTACAGAACCAATTATAATGAACCCCAAGAGAAAAAGATATTGAAATCTACACGACTTCAAATCTAGGGAGGGGGTAATTAATATAGGTGGGTGAGTGAGATATATATATCACCAATACCGGGGGAGTTCTGCAACGACCGTTAAATAGGCAAGACGCCTATGTTGCCTCCAGTAAGACATGCAACACGCCACCTGCCGGAATATCCCCAACTGAAGTATATCTGGAGACATGTAAATATGTATATAACTTCTCTTCCTAATATATTATTGTTATACCTTTACTTTCCGTGTTCTTGTTAATTATTTGTGCAGACACAACAAATAATAATACGACTCTTATCTGAAGAAAGGCTGATGTAGAATACAAAACAAAGAAGCGAGAGATGATGTAGCCACGTAAATAGTTTTTGCAAAAGTTAAAGAATTAACCAGTCAGATCGTTGACTAACGGATGGAGTCCAGTAAACAGTTTGAGTAGTCTAGCGAGTGGAAAGGGATAATGTCTCTGAGGTCCACAAATCGTCCGGAAGACAAACTAGTTGAACGAAAGAACTGTAGAGAAGCGTGCAAACACCGATACTGGAAATAAAGATTTATAAACTACAACTCCATGCATGCACAAATAATGGCTTTGTACAGATACAGGATACTCTAAAATGTGAATAGCACGGTAGATGGAGCCCACCTTCCTTTGCAGCAGCCTTGGCAATGCCCTCAATCCATTTTTTCCAATTCATGTTACCTGTGAATGTTAAGCCTAGAAGTTTGAAGGCTGAGCTCTCAGGTAGAGTCTTATTACTCAAAGCAATTAGTGTTTGAGAAGCTTTCTTCTAATTGTTAAATGAATAAACCTTAGTTTTAGAAGAATTAAATATTACCATCAATTAACGGTCCCATTTTACTACGCATTCATTTCTTTTACAGACCGCTGTATTATCAGCAAATGTATTCATCTCAGACATAATTTCATCCGCGAAGTTGTTTATGAATATCAGAAATAATAAAGGTTCAATAATCAACTCCCGAGGCACTTCCGCATTAATATAATGTTGTTTGGATATACGTTAATCGACACACTGAATTATCAAGGACTTTTGGTTTCTAAATATAATTAGATCCTCTAAGGAGGATCTAATTATATTTAGCACTCGTACAATAATATCGTATGATTTTATTTTCATTCTATCTATTTAGCAATCCCCTTAGTCTGATTAACCGCAGAACTCTCACCAGCTCTTGCAGAACTCTCACCTGCTATCTCCACTCCCTTTTGTTCTGTGGTATTTTCTGATGTTATCATCTCATCGCTTTTTTTGTTCTCTACGCCACCTTCCTCTTCTTACTGTCCCCTGTATTATTATTTTTGCAAATCCTGCTGATATCGTTACATGGCCAATACAAATGTAATTTGCGTTGTTTTACAATTGCTAAGAGACTTCCATAAGCACCACAAGCTTGCTTTAAGCGATTGCTTACTTCTTCATTTGTAACGTGTGTTTTTATCAAATACCAATTATTTTGCCGTAACGTCTCATCTCAGCTGCTGGTATCCTCTTTTTAGTCTTTACTGTTAGGGTCCACGACTCACAAGTATACTGATAGTATATTGATGTTACTAATAAGCGCATGAGTCTGATCTTTGATTTGAGTGATATATTCCTATCCTATCATATTGGGTCGAGTTTTAGAGAGATGTGGTGGTTGATAATAGATTTAAAGCTGTTTACCAATTTCTGGCCATTCACTTTGATGTCCGTAGTGATGCCATTATTCTTATGTGTCATCAGATTGTTTTTTCGGCACGGATCTGCATTTTACTTAGAAACCCTTCATGTAAAAGTTTGTCAAGATCTTTGGATATGCCAAAATCTTTGGATATACGAAAATCTTTGAATATACCGAAATCTTTGGATATACTATAATCTTTGGATATGCCGAAATCTTTGGATATACCAAAATCTTTGGATATAACAAAATCTTTGAATATACGAAAATCTTTGGATATATCGAAATCTTTGCATATACCGAAACCTTGTGATATACCGAACTCTTTGGATATACCAACATCTTTGGATATACCGAAATCTTTGGATATACCAAAATCTTTGGATATATCGAAATATTTGGATATACAAAAATCTTTAGATATACAAAAATCTTTAGATATACCAAAATCTTTGAATATATCGAAATCTTTGGATATACCTAAATCTTTGGATATACCAAAATCTTTGGATATACCAACATCTTTGGATATACCGAAATCTTTGGATATACGAAAATCTTTGGATATTGCGAAATCTTTGGATATAGCAAAATCTTTAGATATACCGAAATCGTTGAATATACCAAAATCTTTGTATATACCGAAATCTTTGGATATACCAAAATCTTTAGATATACCAAAATCTTTGGATATACGAAAATCTTTGGATATATCGAAATCTTTGGATATAGCTAAATCTTTGGATATACCGAAATCTTTGGATATACCAACATCTTTGGATATACCGAAATCTTTTATATACCGAAACCTTGTGATATACCGAAATATTTGCATATACTGAAACCTTTGGATATATTAAAATCTTTGGATATACGAAAATCTTTGGATATACCAAAATCTTTGGATATACCGACATCTCTGGATATATCGAAATCTTTGGATATACCAAAATCTTTGGATATACAAAAATCTTTAGATATACCAAAATCTTTGGATATACTCACATCTTTGGATATACAAAAATCTTTGGATATACCAAAATCTTTGGATATACCAAAATATTTGGATATACCGAAATCTTTGGATATACCAAAATCTTTGGATATACCAAAAATATACCAATCTCTTATCCTCTGCCTAATCCAATGCATAATATATGCTGTCATGATGAGCGTTAAATTATTCGCCGTAGAATAGGCATACCTAAATCAATATTGTGAGTAAGAGAGCTATTACATTATTTTATAAATATTTATCAATTTATTATAGGAAAGATAAGTTCTTTGTACATACATTTACATTATTCTATAAATAACATCAATATTACTGCTATTAAGCCAATTGTATAAAAATATATACGTAGGTAAACCAAAGACAGAATGACTGGACTCGACAGAAACAAAAAGATATTGGAAGAGCAAGAGGATAGCAATACAAATGCCGAATGACCGAATGACATAAAAGAAGAGTCACAGCAAATCGAACAAGAGGTAGACGATGAAATCAGCAAGAGTACCTTCATAAAAACCCTATGCAAAGTGGCAAAGTGGAGAGCATCAGATCCCGACGAAATACACGCATACTGGTTAAAAAATTCAGAACACTTCACGAAAGGCTAATTTAAAATCTGAAAATATGTAAAATAGAACCACACTAGTGCACAGAGGCACAGAAAATAGAAATCATCCTCTGTAACTCAAGGCCTATAACATGTTTACTTACAATGTGAAAAAAAAAGACTGACAGTACAACTGAAGGAACACATTTATACTTTTCTTTTTAATCGCGGATTACTCCCATGGAACAGAAAAGATGACAAAAATAGTAAAATTAAGAACACATGATCTACTATACATAGACTAAAAGATCATGAAGGAGGTCAAAAGTAGAAAAAAATATAACCATAGCATCGATCAACCACAGGAAATTAAACTACAGGATTCCGCAAGCATGGTTATCCATGCCTGAGTATGTCCAAAATACTAGACAAGATTATCAATTTGATTGAAACTGCAATGGGAACATGGAGACTTGAACTGACAGCTGACAGACAATAATACTTGAGATTAAAATACAAAGAGGTATCTTTCATAAGGATTCCCTATCACCACTACTGTTCATCATAGCCATGATGCCCCTTAATAATAAACTAAGAAAGTGCCAATTCGGATACAAGTGCACTAATACAGATGAAAGAATGAACAACCTAATGTACGTGGGCGACATCTTTCTATACCGTGTGAATCGCTTTATTGCAAGTTGGTAAAATATTATTATTTCACTAAATATACACCAGAAAAAATTAAAATTCTATCATCAAAGGACTACTTTAAGATTAGTTATTTCCCAAAATTTTATTTCAATTACTGCGATATGCACGAAGTTATGCCATTTTATTCTTTATCAAGGAATTTATACTGTCCATCGCTTTATTGCAGGTCTCTTGAAATGTTTTAAAAAATTATTTTTTATTATATTTTTCTCTCAAACAATAATAAACAAAAGCATATCCTCGGTGCT
The DNA here is from genome assembly GCF_053919585.1 of Euprymna scolopes. NCBI lineage: Eukaryota > Metazoa > Mollusca > Cephalopoda > Sepiida > Sepiolidae > Euprymna > Euprymna scolopes. The sequence goes on along the minus strand of NC_136499.1, from coordinate 15,660,282 downwards.
AAGCCTCAAATAAATGAATTATTTATCAACATATCCGCCATTTTTTAAAATAACCTTAAACAACCTTTTGTTCATCGAGAAAGTCAATTGTTATGGCTCTCGCGACATCAACTATTTTTCTCCACAGGGTATCCTTTGAAGTAAATTGCAAGCCATGGCGACAAATGATTATACAAAAATGCTGTGTACGCATTGTTGCTAAGCTTTGTACTCTCTGGCGCTCGGAATGGTCCAAGCAACTTATCGCCAATGATCCCCCCCTCAAAATGTGATGACTCCACTTCCTTATTGGCGATGAACACTGTAAGGGATCGGATTTTCAAACTTTGACCCATCCATCCGGACCGTGAAGAGTAGCACGGGCCTCATCCGTATAAACGACACGTTGAAAATTCATTTCCATGTATTTATGCGCTTAAGCCATTCGCTTTTCCTATGCTTTTGCTCAATAGAGGCCTTGGAAGAGGTTTAATGTTACTTGCCATTTCATTCAACATATTGCATCGGTCTTGCCTGAATCTTGGAGCGATTCAAGCTCTTGCAAAAATGGAAGCATTGATTTGGATTTTGGTTGACTTCCCTACAAATTTGCCGAATATCACGATCTGAAAGGTTTCTTCTGGTGCCGTTATCCTTTCTAGATTTGATGTTGGGGTTGTTCACGATTAAAGCCAAGGTTCGTGGATCCCTGTCCAGCTCCATGGCTAAATCTTTGATGGACAATCTTTCTGCAAGTCCAGCAACAATCTTTTGCTTTTCGATAATTTTCAATCGTCCGTTTTTTGGCACTGTAGGAGATCTGCAATAAAGTGAATTATAAAACGATGGACAGTATAAATTTTAAATTTGTTGTTTTTTTTTTTGGCTAACTTCCTTCTCTTCTGCCACGCTTGTTTATACCGAGCCGTTTTCTCACAGGTGTTTAACTTCAATATCTGTGAGATCAACTACTTTACCTATTCACCTCCGGTCTACACTCATCTCTCGGTACTTTAGGATACAGACCACCCTGCGTGTGTGTGTGTGTCCACTGTCTCCACACGCGACACCAGGCCTAAATAATAAAACAACTTGAGGACAAAATTTGATCTTATTCATTAGCATAGTTTCCCTCTAGTCTGATACACCGATTCCAATAGTTCTCTAACAATCTGATGCCTTTTTACTAGTACGATTTGGTTATGGTCTCATGGTGCACTATCATTTTTCATTTGAGCCAAATTTCTTTCTCTTGAGCATTTTTATGAGGTGTGTAAAAAGTCAATTGTCACTGCTGATCAGCTACATAAAGAAAACAGTAGATGTATGTATGCGAGTGTGTTTGTGTGAAAATATTTATCAATAAACTCTTGAACTATTTTCCATATAACAGTGAACTTAACAGGAAATAGTAATTATACACCAAGGATGGTTTATAACGAGTAAAATCTTTGTTTGGGTGGATGAATAACGCGTACAGAAATGTCGCCAAACTAGAAGCAAAATCCTCATAGCTTAAAGTGGTTTGGTTTTATAACTTTGTTGTCTATATGTTAGGTTAACTCAAATGTAAAGAACACGACTAGAGCGCTAAATGTTCCTATTTCGGTTCTAGCTGATGACCCTTGAAGCATTTTTTAAAAATCCGTACTCTCTCTCTCTCTCTCTCTCTCTCTCTCTCTCTCTCTCTCTCTATATATATATATATATATATATATATATATATATACTAGCAGAGGTACCCGTAAGCAAAATATGATGAAAGTAAAGATAATTTTCGCGAAAATATATTTTTTTTATATCAACTTTGTTTTCATTCGTAGCCAAGAGTGACCAACAAAATGAGAAAAAAAAAGAGAAAATGTTATATATATATAATAATATAAATATACAAGAAATAAATGTTACCATAGTCAATAAAAGTTACTTTTATGGTAGAAAAGTTCATTGGTTTGTATTTTTAAGTAGTTTGGAAAAAAAAAAAAATTTTAATTCACGAACCGGTTTAAAAAAATCAAAATGGCAGCGAATTGAAAATGGAGAGCCCCATTTTCAATTTGAAGGAGGGGCACCTGAGCATTCTGTGTTAACAATTTAAGAGAGTTCCGACAACATAAGGAATATTTATAAACATATTTTAGTGTTTTCCGTTATTTTGTGCTTGAGGAATATTCGATTATGGCATGTGTAGTTTATATAAAATTTCATTTAAATAGTTATCGCCTCAAATTTCGTTTTAATTTCGGTTCGCTGAAATTATTTCAAGTAAATAGCATTAACAACTATTTCAAAACAAAAGAAAACATGAACTGAACTTTTATTGACTATGGTAACATTTATTTCTTGTATATTTATTTTTTCGGGTAGTCATTTGTTGGTTTTTCTGCTAAACACTCTTACTAAATAATATCGACGAAATATCGAAAAACAAAGAAACAAAAACAATTTTGAAAAATGATGAAGCTTTACTTATTTTAGTAAAATAATCCGAAACAGCAAAATGAGATATTAAAAAAGTAAACACGTAATTATTTTAGTTTTTTAAAGCAAAGAATCTATATAAATATCAATAAGAAGAAAATGGCGCCCTTTTCAAGCAGAACAGATCCGTTTCAGTTTTACAGTATTGAACGGTGTAGTATTGCGCTGTCGGATTCAGGGTTGTACTATTGTAATGTAAAGAACATGCAGAAAGGGTTGTAATCAACTGAATTCCTTCTAGTACACTGACAAAAAAGCTTAAACAGATATATAAATAAAAAAGATTATGTAAATGTATTCAAAAAGACACGTAATTACGTGAGCAGGATTTTTTCCTTCTTTTGACACGATAACAAGTAACGTTCTTATTTTACAACAGAGTTATGCAAAATTTTTGTCGAGAATTGTCTAAAGTTCCGACTTTTTTTTTGCTTTCACTTTAATAAGAACGTGAATTTATGAGGTGAATTTATTCGACACCATAGGATTCAACTAAAAACATAAATAAAAACGTGAATTAAGATTAAAGTTAAGGTGTTATTGTGGAACCTCACGCCTTTTAAAAAACCTTGTTAAACTTTTTGACATATTTACATTCTATGGAGGTCAGACGCGAACGAACACCCCATAATTTTATTATACCATATTTCTTCAAGCTGAAACATAATTATCAGAGTATACTTACGCAAATAGATATGAAAAGTCTTTATTAAAGTTTGTGCACTATTTCCATGGCGTACAGGCGCGCACGTAGACCCCACAATTTTATTATACCATCCCTATTTAAGTTGAAACATACTTATCAAAGAATTCTTATGTACATCTATACCAAAAATCCTTGTAAACATTTCTTTTTTCATTTTTTATTTCCATACTTTGGGGACCAGGCGTGAAGGCAAACCCCATAATTTTTACGAACCATCGTTCTGCCAGATCAAACATAGCCATTCCTGATCCCCGATACACCTTCTATCATTATATGTAATCAGTTTTTTAAAATAGTCAACCATATAGAAGCCTATTCATGACCACACACACACACACGCACACACACATACACTCACACACACACGTTCAGCTTTATATTATATATATATGAGCCTATTCGTGACCAGACACACACACACAGACGTTCAGTTTATATATATATATATATATATATATATATATATATATATATATATATATATATATATATATATATATATAGTAATTTATAAAATATATATAGCGATTAAGCTACACTGAATATTCTGCGTTTCATCCACTATAGGATTCGTCAGGCTTATGCGCGAATTCTGTGGTTGCTTCTTGTTTTTATATATGTTGAGGATTTCAAGTTAGCCAATCAGTTTTCTAGTATCCACCGCGCCCCTTCCTATCAGCCAATGGGCATGCATTTTATCGAACAAAGGATCTGTTTTAGAACTAGGTTAGTGGTTTAAGGTAGACGTTTTCCTTCCTTTTTTTAAATGTTTTTTAATATATATTTATAAATATACCTATGTGTACACACACACATGCACATATATATACATATATATATACATATATGTGTGATCGTTAATGTATATTCATGTTTATTTAATTTATTTATTTGGTTGTTTTCTATTGTTACTGTTAGTTTTAAAGCTATTTTGTATCGCTAACCTAGAGTAAGGTTTATTTTGTGAACACAGTTGTTTGCTATTTCTCGTCTACAGTTTAATAGATTTTGAGGTTCTTTAAAGTACAGGATAGAAAATTTTTCACGGAGGCATAATTTACATGGGTCGTCTAAATGTCTGCACGTGGTAGCTTGTCTCATTATTTCCATTCGACTACCGGCGAATGTCCGCTTTCTTTGAGTTCCCAGTATTTATTCGCTAGTGTTGTTTTTTTACGGTGTTTTTTATTTATTTTTATTTTTTTATATTGGATATTTTTATATTGCCATGAAGAAAACATATACGAGGTTGCTAAAAAGATTTAATTTTTATGGGGCAATTCTGGTTTCTGATTGGTTGATAGTAGAACGCGAATTAATTTTATTCGTCAATTTCTAGCAGCGTCATTTATAAATAGAATCTCCCAACTGTAAGGAATCATATTATGTATAAAAAATATTGCAACATAAAATATATGTTATTTAACTATTTTTTAAATTTGTTATATGATTATAATACTACCTACCCTTTCAGAAGTGACGTCATCCAGTGTGTTCGGGCACAAAGAAGAATTATTGGTGTATAAATGTATTTTTTGTTTATTCAATGTTACACTGCACAAAGAATAAGACTTGGCGCTATATGATCTTAAAGAAAGTTAAATAGCTCCGCATTAATAAAATCGGTTCAGTATTCTTGTAGGTGGTTGTTGGTCTGCGTGACAAAACAGGAAGAGGGAAGCCTTCCCTCACCTACACCAAAAAAAGGAAAACCCTGACCCTACTGGCCACACAAAAAGTGAAAAAAAAAAGGTAATGGTTTTTCAACGTCGGCAATAATTGGTCGCTATTTCGTCATACGTTAAACAGTAAATCACGTTTACAATGGGAGTCTGTAATGAAACATTTCAAACGTCGGCGATTTACGACTAGGAACCGATACGAGCTAACATGACCTGACTTTTAACAATTGAATTTTCTTTTGTGAAGTCTTGTGTGTAGACCCATACACAGATACACCTGGATAAAGACTCACACATACACAAACTATATATATATATATATATATATATATATATATATATATATATATATATATATATGTGTGTGTGTGTGTGTGTGTGTGTATAAATATATATTTATATATGTCGATGTTTAAGTAAATATATAAACAATATATGTGTATACAGACGTATTTAGAATTGTGCATACACACAAATATACAGTATAATTACATTGACAAACCAGTTCTCTCCAGATCACCGAAGTTAAACAACGCTGAGTCTGGCCAGTACCAGACGGGTGACCGTTTGGGAAGGTTAGGTGCTGTATGTACCGCACCGAGACGTAGAAATTTCCACATTGGTATTTGGAGACGCATTTACTTCACTGGGAGGGATGCACCCCAGTCTTCGTTAAGGCATGCATCTAGGAGAAAAACGTAAAACCCGAGATCTACTGTCTGATCTGTTTGTGGCAGCGATTGCACCGACAAAGTTTAGCAGTTGTACAAAAAAGTGTGGTTGGTTGTGCACAAAGCCTTTATCACTGTAAACAAATCATTTTTGTGTGTTTCCGAACAACTTAGTTATTGTGACGGAGCTCATACTTCAAAACAGACAGAGACAGGAGGGTCCATCAAACACAAAAAAAACATACGTGTATATATATATATATATATATATATATATATATATATATATATATATATATATATATATATATATAATGCCGTATACGATGGTTCTACTTTATATACATATCATTAGTCATCATTCCCAAACTAAAAAATACATTTAATTTACATTCATTTCTTATGCAGTACGTATCATACGTGATTCCTTGGAGAGTGAAAAATTACTAGGTAACTCATCAGAGTCAAATATATGTTCTTAAAAAAAACTGTTGGAAAGCTTTTTGATATGAAATTAAATAAGAATTTAGCGAAAAACAAATATCGATGAAAGGAAATGAAGATATTTGGAATCTGCAAAAAGATTAATTAAAAAGAGAAATAAACGCTTACTTATTGTAATGTTTATAGACATCACCCCCATATATGTGTGTGTGTGTGTATATATATATATATATATATATATATATATATATATATATATATATATATATATATATACACGTCCCAAAATATGAGGCGGCTATTCGGTTTTGAGAGAGACAACACTTCCTAACTTACAGAAAACGATAACTCATACCGAATATAATTATTGTTAAAAGTAACAACAAAAATCGACCTAACTTTAAAGCAAGAAAACAACACATAGTTTCAACCGGGCTTCGTAGGTTCCACGGTTTTGGGGTCGAGTCATGCTGATGAGCCTTAGATATGGCGAAACACATGTCTATAAATGACTTTTATATATATTATTTTTGCATTTATGTATATCTCTTTCGGTCGTTATTCCGAATGTGAACGTATATAGTGAGCGTAATCGACCAATTTAAAGGAATCGACCGCTGATAAAAAAAAAACTGGGTATCTAATCCGGGTTTAAGGGACGAGCCATCGCTAAGCAGTTTCCTCCGGATGACTATAAATAAGTTATAATTAAGGCTTAAATATACCATGTTTATTATGATAAACTTATTCTAATTTGTAATTAATTATAAAATACGATATCATTTTTTTTTCACTTCAAGTAGCAGTGTTGGTTGCACAGTTTGTTGGTTGCTTGAGGCAGCCGTCCAACCATCCAGCACGCTGCCGTAGCCAAGATTGAACCCACTACACGAGTTTGTAGTGTAATTCAAATCTTGTTGATAGCTTAATACTTGATGCTTCGCCGGGGCTATCAAGGGTATTTTTTTATCCTGATGCCATCACTAGAGGGGGTGCCTACCACGGCTTGAGAGAGTCCCTCTACCCTCGAGAGAAGGATAGACCGCGCCAGTTTCTTAACCTGGTATTTTATCTCGCAGTACATACAGCGTCTCGCCTTCCCAAATGATCAGCCATCTGTAGTGGACAGGCTCAACGTTGTTTAACTTCGATGATTTGGCGAGAACCGACGAGTCAACGTGATTGTGCTTTACTTTGACAAATATCTTATTTGAAAAGTGTATGCAAATATGTAGCTAAAATACTTTTATAAAAATCTCTCTTTCTTTCTCTCTCTCTCTCTCTCTCTCTCTCTCTCTCTCTCTATATATATATATATATATATATATTATTTTAAAGTTTCGTTCGCAATTTTCAATACACCGTAAAAGTATGTTATCACTGCATTTTTTTGAATGTAGCAAATTTTTTAGACAATTCTATGGAGAAAAAAAACATATTCAACCAGAATCTTTACAAGTCACAAACAGTCAAAATCACATCTCTAATGTCGAGGATGTAATTCTCGTTGTTGGTCAAGTCTTCGTCGGAGGTATATTTTTGACTGTTTGTGACATGTAAACATTGTGATTGAATATCTTTTTCTGCATAAAATTATCTGAAAAGTTTGCTACATTTAAAAATACAAGGATAAAATATTTTACTGTTTGTTGAAGATTGCAAACGAAACAGATCTGTAACATATACTCTTAACTCTTATGAAAAAAAGGACAAGTGCTTTCAAAAATTGTGAAATAAACTTAATATATATATATACATATATATATATATATATATATATATATATATATATATACTAGCAAAAGTACCCGTCGTAGACTGGGTTCAAAAATAGCCTACAGAAAATAGACTCTGATTTATGAAAGTATGATAGGTTATGAAAAGGAAGGGTTGTAAATTTGGGTTTAATTTGGGGGTATCAAAACCAAAGCAAAATATGATGAAAGTAAAAATAGATAAACCCCATAATTTATTATACCATATCTGTTCACACTGAAACACTTATCACAATATTCTGTGGATCTATATTAAAAAAGCCTTGTTAAACTTTGTGACATATTTGCATTCTATGGAAGTCAGGTGCGAACGAACACCCCATAATTTTATTATACCATATTTCTTCAAACTGAAACATAATTATCAAAGTATACTTACGTAGATAGATATGAAAAGTCTTTATTAAATTGTGTGCCTATTTCCATTCTATGGAGGCCAGGCGCGAACGCAGACCCAACAATTTTATTATACCATCCCTATTTAAGTTAAAACACACTTATCAAAGTATTCTTATGTACATCTATATCAAAAACAATTCTAAACGTTTGTTTTTTTAATTTTTAAATTTTTTATTTCCATACTTTGTGGACCAGGCGCAATTGCAGACCCCACAATTTTAATGAACCACCGTTCTGCCAGATCAAACATACCTATACATCTTCTATCGTTATATGTAATCAGTTTTTTAAAATCGTCAACCACATGGGAGCCTATTCGTGACCACACACACACACACACACACACACACACACACACACACACACACACACACACACACACACACACACACACACACACACACACACACACACACAAATTCAGCTTTATATTATAGATATATATATATATGAATATGATTGAGCATCAGACAAATTTAGTATATTTGGTATAACCTTATATATAAAAGGCTATATGTCTGTCTGTCTATCATTCTGTCTGTCTGTGTGTCTTCATATTTTCAAGCTCTATCTCTTCCGAAAATAAAGTCACGGAGCGGCACTAGGAGCTCCAATAATTGGATTGTTTTAGATCGTTCTTTTAAGGGTCTTTAGTCGGTTAAAATACTTTTTAAGGGGTCAAGAATAGGTCAAAATTGAAAAAAAAATCGTTACACATTTTCCACATTCATCTTAGTTTATTTTTAATTCAGTTCATATTCGTGTTACGTTGTTACGGTGGTAACGTCACTAGCTTTGAATGCTACAGTTTTACTTTCGGTTTCGGTTAAGCTGATGGCACCAGAATGCTTTTTTTTACCTTTGAAATCACGATTATAATAATATATATGAAATTTGGACAAATTAAAATATCATATTTAAGCATATTTTATGACCCAGCAAAGACCCCCCTTAATACTATTTATATTATATTTATTATTGTCTATCCTGCTATAACTGGAAAATCGTTACTCTTGGAATATTTACAAGAAAACCATAAAAGCATGTATATATATATATATATATATATATATATATATATATATATGTATATATATATATATATATATATATATATATATATATATATATATAAATGTATATATATATGTGTGTGTGCGCGTGCGTGTATGTGTATGTGTGTGTGTGTGTGTGTGTGTAAAGTGTCTTCCTTATGTAAAAATAATTGGTTTCTTTATATTCAACAAACAAAAATTAACCTTCTGTAAAACATAAAAGTTTGTACAATTCGAAATGTTAAAGTTTAATTATAATATTTCAAGCGGTAAGTGAAACCATTGTGAAAAACTGGGTATTTTCAACTTTGGACGGCCTTTAATTTTAGTCTTGATAAGCAAGTTAGTCTTCTCTACCGAATTGCACGAAAACTACTACTACTACTACTACTACTACTACTACTACTACTACTACTACTACTACTCGGAGCTTTCACACAGGCCATCATCAAAAGTTTATCCTTGAGAACAACCTCTAGTCTTACCTGGATTCAGAGTGAATACAAATTTCTTCAGATTTCCAGTACTCTTCACCTCTTTCAACAACATTTGACAATTACTTTGCGTTATCGCAACAGCCATTTACCATATATTTCTAGCTGACAATGACTCTTCACTGAAATTTAAGAGGTCAGAATTCCTCCATTCCTCCAGTGAAAGTCTGGTTAGTATTTTCTCTCCTCAGTCTTTCTATCCTCCTTGACTCTTCACGATTACTTTATGTGGTACAACTTAATAGCAACACAGAAGGGGGGGTTAACTTATACAATTTCAGTTATCTTGATTCCATGTGGCGTTGCTCTATGCTTTTTGTTTTACGTCTCTTGCAGTTTCCAAACGTTCGGTTAGTGTTTGGAGCTCTTTAGTCTCAACAGTCAAGGGTTTCCCTTAATATTTCAACCGTTTTTCCTATTTATTATTTTTTTATATATTCTCATTCACTCCTCTGATTCCAATCGCTTCCATTCTTTTTTCGAAAGATTTCGGGATTTTTTCCAGTGCTCCTACTATTATTAGTGTTATCTTGACTTTCTTCATCTTCCATATCCCTTTCAGCTACTACTACTACTACTACTACTACTACTACTACTAATACTAATAATAATAATAATAATAATAATAATCATACTACTACTAATAATAATAATAATCATACTAATCATAATAATAATAATAATAAGATTAATAATCATAATCCATAACATGTGATGGATTTGTTCAAATTCATTTACGTATAAATATGTTTAAATGTGTGCATCATCGTCGTCGTCGTGGTAGTCGAGGATACTTGGCGTTTGTAACGGTTTCGTCGTTTGAGTTTTCTTCGTCTGAGTTAAACAACCGATCAGAGACACGATACAGTGTTCCTTCAATGAGTTTCCAGACATTTTTGTACAGGTATTAAAATTGTCATAGACACTTGAAAATTCAGTACGTTATTGCTATATATCTTATGAGATGACTGACCAATCTTTATGATTTTAGGTTTCTTTCTTGTTAACTATTATTGTATCTGGTCGTCTTGCTTTGATGGGTTTGTCTGTTTGTACATCCATGTCTCATATAATTTTGTGATTTGCGTTATCAAGTACTGCCGTCGGTTTGTGTCTCTACCATTTTTCTGGGTGTTCAAGATGTAGTTGTTTACATAATTCCCAGTGTACTGCAATTTCCCATTTGATCATGTCCATTTTTGTATTATTTTTGGACTAGTATTCAGTTATTATGCGTTTTATTGTTTCATCTCTTTGTGCACAAAGTCTGCATTTACTTTTTTCTTTTGTCGGTTCTTGCTTTGAGGTAGTTGGTTCTAATCGCGTTACCTTGTACGGCTGTTATTAGGGATTAAATTAAAGGAACATCACATGGAATCATGAAAACTGAAACTGTATAATTGAAAAAAATACCGCCCATTTTTTATGAGTGTCACCATAAACAGGCACCACACCAAATAATGAGGATCAAAAAGAATAGAAAGAACGCAAAAAGAAAGCACTAGCCAGTCCTCCGCTGGATGAATGCAAAGAGGACCGAAACCTTGAAGAGGCTTATCACCACCCAAATTCCAATGGAGACCAATGATTGCCGCCAACGAGAAATTAATGGTAAGCGGCTGTTAGGATAACGCAAATTCTTTTACAGAGGTTATCGAAAGAGGTGGAGAGTACTGGCAATCTGAAGAGACTTGTTACTTAGACTCCAGGGACCACCAGAAGTTGTTCTAAAAGATCAATCTTTGCTGATGGCTTGTGTAACTACCCCCCGTGAGTAAATAATAATGATAACGATGGCGACGACGACGATAATAATAATAATAATAATAATAATAATAATAATAATAATAATAATAATAACGAAAACAACGACAACAACAACAAAAACAACAACAACAATAATAATAATAATAATAATAATAATAATAATAATAATAATTCTGATTTCGTTTATGAACGTCTCTCTGGAAAGGGATGGGATTCATTTCAAGAGGATTTCCCTTAATTCCGGCTTCAAACCAGGAGCTTCAAAGAGTAAGGGTTTTCCTAAGGATGTTGGTGGTACGTATAATTGAAGAGGTTTGAAGGCCGCCTAAAACATCGGGGATTTGTAGTTTTTTTTTTTCAATTGTCCTTCCAGACGACTTGATACTACTCCTAGTGTACCAACTACGACTGGGATTATTTGTGTTTTAACCCCGTGTATACGCCTTATCTCCAAGGCATAATTGCTCCACTTCTCATTCTCCTTCTCTCTCACATTCCTGTCCCAGGGTACTGAGAAGTCTACAATCTGCCAGTTTTTTGAAACCTTGTCAATGACCACCAAAACCAATAATAATAATAATAATAATAATAATAATAATAATAATAATAATAATAATAATAATAACTAGCGGGATACGTTGAAATTCCACAGTGGACTCTTTCATATGTAATATGTAATATATTGATGTTGCCATTTTTTGTGGATGTTCAGCGTAAATGGAGACACCCTGATATTATTGTAGTTCTTTTTTTAAAACTGCAAAAAAGTATATATCGAAGCTAGCAGGGACGCCCGGCATAGCCTGGTCGTAAAATATGCTTAAATATTATATTTTAACTTATGCAGATTTCGTATATATTACTATAAGAGTCAATTTTCGACCCATTCTTCTCTATTATAAACCTGTGATTTCAAAAATAAAAAAATATATCCATATGACTTGGGTGCATCAGCTTGAATCGAAACCGAAACCAAAACTTATGCAGAAAAAAAGAATGTATGTATATATAACTTGAGTTCTTTCAGCTATAATCGAAACCGAAACCAAAACGGATGAAGAATTCTTGGTAAACTTATTTGTTACAAGAAATGGAAAGGCATAACAATTAAACGACAGACACTCGGAAGAAAAAAATGTGATACAGAAAATAACACACACGCTATCATATTAATATATAGATTAAAATATGATACTCATGCAGAGAATGATCCAGACGTAACTTAGCACATGCGCACGCCCGGCTTTCCTCGGAACATGACGTCAACAGCCGGAGTAAGCCGAGCGTCGCCGAGGAAATTAAGCTGTCTGACGTAACATAAAGCTGAGCCAATGACAATGTAGCACGATGGTTTTCAACGCGACGCGCGTTCGCGCGGGGTGAAAATTCAAAGCAGCAGACGGCAATTTGGAAGAGGAAGGAAAGAAAACAAATTAGAAAAAAAAAGAAGCTCACCATTTCGTATTTTCATGTCAGAAAAAAATGGATTTTACAGCCTGAGCAGCTGAAAACACCAGCTGGAGTCCTCGATTTTGTCAAGAAAAAAATTAATGGCACGGACGAAAAGTTGTACGCCATGTGGACACAGGTGCAATCTTATAAAGGGAAAGGTAAGCGATGGCTAGGCCTGAATGTGTCAGGCTACCAAATGCCGAACCTTTACATCATTCGGACTGGTAACTTTTTTGGCAAGTCTAGGCTGACAATTGCCATCATAATTAAAATCATCCACTTGTGGGCGTTTGAGCGAGCAACACAGAAAGACCTCCAGCGCGAATACAGAATACGATCTACGCACACCATTAATAAAACAACGGTCTGAGGAAACAGCAACAATATCAGTTTTAATATGAAAAAAAAAAAACCTATTCCGCCCATTTTTTTTTTTTTCAAATTTTCTAGTTCTCAGGTTTTTCCCTAAAAAGTAAAATAAAATAAAAAAATAAAAAATAACACTCCCCCAAAAAAATAAAATTAAAAAAATTGTTTTAAATTTTTCTTGAAAACAAAAAATTCCAAAAAAATTCCTTGAAAGTATTTATTTGACTTACCTCTAAATCTTTAACATCATTTATTTTAATATATATATATATATATATATATATATATATATATATATATATATATATATATATATAGCATTTTTCTTTACAGTTAATAAAACTTAAAATTTAAGATAAGTTTTCTTTTCTTGTTATGCTTTCATCGCGACGCTCGACTTAATTTCCTCGGCGACGCTCGGCTTACTCCGGCTGTTGACGTCATGTTCCGGAGAAAGCCCGGCGGACTCTATGTTTGGATCACTCTCTGCATGAGTACCTAAAATATTTTATGTGCCAAAAACAGTTTTTCATGAAACTATTTTAGTTAAAACGATGTTGTAATAAAAATAATGTATTTATAAAAAGGAACTCTCATATATATATATATATATATATATATATATATATATATATATATATATATATATATATATATACATATATATATATATATATATATATATATATATATATATATATTAGATTTAATGATTTTATTAAAATATTTTATGCACAAAACCAGTTGCTAACTTCGAGGTTTCATAACCTGCATCTGGGCTTTTGTTTACATATTATAGCAATTAGTAGTAGCAATAATATTTTAATGAACGAAGACATCAGCGTCTCTCTCTCTCCCTCTCTCTCTCTCTCTTCCTCTCCCTCTTTCTCTAAATAAAAAAAATGTAAAGAAAAATAAACAATGAAAAAAAACCCAAATAACTGCTCAATTTTTTGTCCCCGCCGGCCGAGAGATGTGTGTTATAGTTTTTTTAATTACGGAATAACTTCAAATCAATTATTTCTTAACAACTTTTGAAAGATATAACCCTAAATTTTATAGAATTAAAACAAATATCGCTGTAAGAACACGCTATTCGAATGCTGCCTTCACCGTTCGGAAATGTGTATTCTGTAATTAATGTATATCCCGGAATTAAATCTTAACCAATCAAATTTGCCGGGAAGCGTGACACACAAAAGAACACACACGCTATCGTATTAATATTATTATTATAATAATAATAATAATAATAATAATAATAATAATAATAATAATAATAATAATAATAATAATAATAATTTAAGACATTTAGTTAAATCACTTGCTCATAATGAGATTCTCCTTTATGTGGATTATTACGTGGCGGAAAGAAAATAAAAAAGAAACAATTATTTTAGAATTTCGAGTAGGAAAGCAGTTTCACACATAAATTTAACGTAAAATGATAATCATTTCCGTTTCATTTTAAATTTTTAATCTTGTCTAAATCATTCAAAAATCAAAAACTACACAATACACTTGTAAACCATAATATTTTCGCTCATTTGTTAACCATTTATGACCTCAATTATGATGTAAATGATTTATTTATTGTTAATTTTAGATGGGGGTGTACAGCATGTAAGCAATAGACAATAAGATATTGACGTGTTTGACTAAATTTCCACCTTATTTATGCCGTTATATAAATTTATTTACGATTTAGTTCAACCAGATCACAAAGGTTAACATTTAGTTAAGTGTTTTTACCAGCATTTGTTTAATTTCCGATTTTAAGTGGTTATCGAGGATTCTTCTACAAAGCTTATTGGGCAGCCATTTAAAAAATTTCAAATTAAAGAGATATTAATTTTGTTTTGAACTAAAACACCCTTTAAAATAAGTTTAAACACAAATAACAGGTAGGTCGAAGGGTCTTGCCTATGGTAACATTTATTTGTTGCATATTTGTTTTCATCTCTTTTTTGTTCTGTTAATTACAATAATAAATGCCCTAATTTCATTATTATTTTTGGGGTGCGTATATAAGTTTAAATATAGATATAATTTCCTTTTTAATTCAGGAAAAAAAAAAATTTCAGAATGTTTTCTCCTTATGTATTTTATCGAGGATTTTGATAAACTTATTGTGAGATTTTCATCTGTATATTTCACTTGTGCCCAAAGCGAAGAGGTATCATAAAACAAATTAGTTTGAAGAAGCCGATGATTGAGTCCCCTAATGTATAGCCAGCGCCAACGAAATTGGAAAACGCCGTCCAGAGAATTTATAATCTTTTAATAATCAAGTGAACTTCATGGGATGAGGGCATATAGACATGTAGCGAATAGATGCGAAAAGTTTACAAAGGGAATAGGCAAGTTATCTCTCGAGAAGTGACCAATAAATAAATAAATTAAACTCTGTGAATCAATTTAAAATCTGTAAATTGGATTTACAATCTATTCAGTGTCCTTTAGTCTTATCTTTTAAATGAACAACTGATAAAAAAACAAAAATTTGTTCTTGTTTCATACTTGTATTGATAAGAAAAAATTAAAAGAATCGCTTTGGAATCGGACATTAGGCTAACATTTTTTTCATTCGCTACCGACTCTGATAGCTAACAAATTTTCGAATTCCGTTTCCTATTCTGATTAATCGTTCCAACGCACATACGCACGTACGCACGTACGTACGCACGTACACACACACACACACACATATATATATATACATATATATATATATATATATACACCCCTGATCAAAAATGTAACACACTTGATTAAATTTAATTATTTTTCATATATATATATATATATATATATATATATATATATATATATATATATATATATATATATTTAGTAATGTGATTGATAATTTAAAAAGTTGTTGCTCCTTCTTATGAAACAGATTTTTAATTTTTAATTCTAATTTGAATTTTAAATTATCAATCACATTACTAAATATTAAAGTAGCTCTAGGATATTTGCTTATCGGGCTTATTATATATCTGACTTACAACGAGGACTGTTCTTTTCTTGTATTTTACTTAAATTAGTAATTTTACTATCATATTAAAATACACTCTGCTCTTTAGACTACTGTTCTAACCCCCTTTAAATATATATATATACATATATATATACATACATATATACATATATACATACATACATATATATATATATATATACATATATATATATATATATATATATATATATATCGAGGTAAGACCCTGATTAGAAATCAGATGAAAAATCCTGATAGATATTACTTGAAGTAACATTTTCTCACCTGGACCAATATTCTGCGTACTCCTTCCGATAATGTACTGCCCAGGTTGTATCAAATTCCCTTTTCCTACAATTACCTCCATATAATTATCATTCACCACTCAAAAACCTATTTTCAATATTTGTGCTGAAAAGCAAAATAAGTGTCTATTTACAGCTGACCATTTTGCTAATCGCATTTCATTTCCTCTGATGATCTGAGCCATTATTGAAAACCCATGGATTAAGGAAATCAACATAACTCCCTTCTATATATTCCTTTTGTCAAACAATAAATTCTTAATTTGAATATATGTGTCTATATGTTTATTCTTCAGAATTTAAATATAACCACTAAACTTATGTATATATATTTTTTTTCTGTGTTAATGTGAGAGAGAGCGAGTGCAAAAAAGTTAGAAAGAGAAGAAAAACATAAAAAAAACAAGCTGTAGGGTATTTGATTTAAGATAACCGACTGGCATGTCTTATAAGGAAGTTGATTTGAGTCGAGTTAAGTTTTTATTCTATTTTTTTTTTATCAAGTAGCCGTGCGTAATAATAGAAACAATCGCCTCCTTTTTATAGTTTTATTTCTTTTCTTTTTTGGTTCGATGCAATTAAAGGCTACCACAGTCTTCAGATTGGCGCATGCCAACGACTGTGGCTTTAGCCATGACACAGGAGTGCAGACACGCAAAAGCTGAAGAAATAGACATCTGCACAGGCTGGTCGAGTAAAAAATATCCACTTCGCCATCTATAATAATAAAATCATGAGACAACTTCACTTGTGTGTGTTTCTGTTTTCTTGCGTCAGCGTAATTTCCATTGTTACATATTGAATTATTTTTATTTACTCTTTATTTAATTTCTATCACCCCCCCCCCTTAACGGCATATTGCCATGGTCATAGAAGGCTACTATTTTTTGTCGTGTCTCACAGAATATTGTGAGGATTTAAGTAGCGAGATTTATGTTTTTAGACATAAAAATCTTCAAGATATTTATTTTGATCAGAATTTATACAATTTTTGTAGAAGAACCTGTGAAAACGATCGTTTTAGTATTTTTCCAATAAAATAATACATTCATAATAGGGTGAGCAAGTTTATGATTAAGTAAAAGGCATATTTATGAGTTTTTGTAAATTAAAATGAAAATATTTTTTTATTTTGTACTATTATATATATATATATATATATATATATTAAAATATGTAGGTATTTAATTATTATAGTAAAAATAATTATGACAGTCCATTTAAGAAACTCGTTTCTTATCGTTAAGCACTTTCAGTTGAATAAAGTCGGTCAATTTAGCTCTTATGCATAGATCATCGTATAACGGTTAGATCACTGTTCTGACGTAAAGAACACTTCAAGTTAAAATGTTTAAATTCAACGTTATTTCACGCGGTTAATGGTAGCCGATTGGATACGTAAAATACGCTTAAATATGATATTTTAATTTGTTCAGATTTCGTATATAGAGTCGTGATTTCAAAAGTAAAAACAAAAGTATTTAGGTGCCATCAGGTCGAAACGAAACTGAAACTATACTATTCAAAGCCGGTGACGTTACCATTCTACCAACGTGCCACGCACTGATTAAAAATGAAAAATGTAAAATAAACAAAGATGAATTTACAAAATGTTCAACGATTTTTTCAATTTTGATTCATTTTTGACCTATTTAAAACAATTTAAACCTTCCAAAGATCTATAAAAGAACGGTCCGTAAAAAAATTTCAATCATTTGAGGCCTCTAGCGCCGCTTTTCAACTTTTCATTTCGAAGGAGATCGATTATGAAAATATGGAGTCAGACAGACAGATAGACAGAGCCGTTCATATATTAGATATTGAAGAAGAATTAGCGTGATATTTAAAACGTATAACGATTGTTTATCATTCAAAGCCAAATGCAGGCAGTGTTAAAATAATAAGCGCTTTGAATTCTACAACTCCAAAAATAATGTTTTTTTTACCGTATTTACATAAAACTTTTTACTGACAAGTGTTTAAAAACACGTACATATAGGTAATGACAGGATTTGTGTTCTTAGAACACATTTGTCAAAGAAAACTAATAATTTAAACCATTAAAGGGATTGAAAATTAAGACGTTATCGAAAAATTTAGACAACAAATTGAAATGAAGTAGGAACTTTGAACTGCTTAATAATAAGAGATTTTCCGTCAATATTAGGTGTTCATTCTTTATAAATACCAAAGAGTTAACTTAAAAATAAATAAATGAATAGTATATAAATAAAAAAAGTTGATTAATACAATGATTCGGAGAAAATTACGAAACTAATTCCTAACACATTTGTCAAGAAAAATTGAGGCTAACTTTAAGTCAGCGGTAACAAATATCAAGTTGTTTCATTTAATGTAGGTACCAGTAAATTATCTGGTGATTCCTCGCTTTTTTCATAAATCATTATCGGAAATGTATCCCCTCATGTAAAAGTACCGAAAAATAATTAAATTGTTTGTAAAAAAAAAAAATTCTCTTCGCTCAAATACCAATTTTAATTCCTTCTATTTTTTCTGAATATTTACATAGACATTAAACGACTACCGTATTTGACGATGCCAGTAGCATTCACCCAATGGGCGTTGAATTGGCTTCCCCCGAAAGAAGAAGGTTTAGGGGAATATCAGTCTCACAAGTCGCATGTATATCCCTATAAGAGGAGATGGCGCCATTAAGTTTTTACAGTTCTTACAGAGAGGTATCAACGTCACCATACATAGTGCGCTTGCTATTTCCAAACAGTCACCCATCTGATACTGACCAGAGTCAACGTTGCTTAATTTCGGTGATCTAGCGAGAACCAGTACCGATGTGTCAATGTGTTTGATCCACAGGCAATTCACGTCAGAATGATCGGCTGTTTAATCACTGGAATACTGACCGAGCAAAAGGTTTAACACCTGAAGTGGACATAACTTTTGTATAGTCTCTACTGGCTCCATTTCTCATAATCCCACCTCGTGTTCAGGAGACTACTACACTTTTTAGTATCCCATAGTCCAGGTGGTTAAATCTATGTACGGATATGTTTTCCCATCACACGGCTGGCATTTGTATGCATTGCACTTCCAGCTTACAATGCACATGTACGACTATGAACAATGATGCATGATCGCACATGTGAATTGTAAGCTAATAATTCTTACTTCTTCTTTGTAAATTAAAAAAAAGTTAAATTATTGAACGAATAGACAGACGTATTTAGATCCTATAAATGAAAAGATCAATTGCAAAATGTGATAAATCTAATGTCTTCAAATCGAGAAATTAAGCCATAGAATTAAGAAAAGGGCGACTATAATAAATTTAAACTTGGACAAAAAGCGTATTTTGTAGAAAAAGAACAAATTATTTAAATCACTTTATGTAAAGCATGATTGTTAACACTTTTTATAGCGATATTTTCGTAATTTTAAAATTAAGTTTATAGTGACTGTTTCGTAATTTTTTAATAACTTTATAACATGCGGGAGGATATTGGAAAGCACCTGTATTTGTAATGACAGTTTCGTAATTTTCCAAATGACTTTATCGGGTTTTGCATTCGAAATCTTAATACATATTGTTACGAGGGAGCATTTTTATAAAATACTACTACTACTAGTAATAATAATAAATCAATAAAACAGTTTAAAATGTGTTCTAAAGTATTCTAGGCAGTCCTACTAATCAAATCTCAAAAGTTTTTAATTCACGCACTTCTAGATACTTCTAAAATTTTTATTACGATACTCTGACTTTTAAACTATTTCGTTAATCAAAAACTTTTTAGCTTCGATTATTAGGACTAGAATACTTTAGAACACATTATAAACTGTTTTATTGATTTATTGTTATTATTTTATAGAAAGGCTCCCTCATAACAATATATATATATATATAGTTACGGTTTTGAAATTTGCTTGAATATTAAAAGTGATAAGTTAATTAGTTTAGGAGTTAATCACACACATAAAAATATACAAACATAAACACATAACTCACTTTATATAAAGGCAGATATTTGAAGGAAAACAGATTTCTGCTTTTTCTAGATCATAAAAGGAACTTTTTCTGTGCGTGTGCGTGAGGGTTCGTTCCTTATGGACTCGGAAACAGCTAAGTCGATTGCTATAAAATTTGACACGAAGGTGCTTGATGTATCTGGGAATGTTTTTATGTAGGTTTTGTATCGGAATGCGAAGATCAATAATCGAAAAACTCCGATTAAAGAAGGAAGTCCAATTTTGACCAAAGTTAACACTTTTATACAACCTAACATCACAAGTGCATTTGATAATTTTTATCACCACACAAGCAGAGACGCCTAGCTTATAAAATCGTTTGCAGCTTCCGTTATAAGACAGGGACGCGTTCGAAATGAATGTTTCTTTTAAGGCCACAATTGAACCACAATACTTGACTTTTGTACGTTTAACTTAATTCAAGTGATTATATAAAAATAATTTCAACAAATTTGGCTCTTTGAAGACATGAGAGCGTTCGAAATGGATATTTCTGTTTAGAGCACAATTGAATCATGATGCTTGACACTTGAACAGCAGATTCTCTACAGTGCAATATAGACTACAGCGTATTATGGACGAAGTCACTGCGAGGAGGAATGTGAAGCTTCCTCCCAGTACACCGATGGGAGGGGAGTCCCTAACAAGAGCAGGTAATCAATCGAATTGATTAAAAAATGGCCGATTTCAATGATTTCGATAACAATAAAAGCATGGGAGGATGAAATATCTGTTGATCAATATTCAATCCCGGAAACATCTGGTCTCCCTGCTAGTTTATATATAGAGAAAATGATGGAATCTTGTAGATGATTCATGACTCGAAATTGCAAAGCTAAACAAGTATTCGCATTTACGCACTTGCTAGGAAAATAAATAGAAAAGTAAATAGTTCACCGAAGAAAAAAACTTATTTGGTCAAACCAAGAATAATAGTGCTTCTTCTGAGAAAACACTGAGTCTCCAGAGCCGAAGAGAAGTCTTTTCAACTTCTTGCCAAGATGCCTTTCACGTGTCCCCATGGGCTAGCTTACCCTACACGTATCAGAAAGCTTCATCCTTTTTACTTGGAAGCTGTTTGTAAGGCAAACAAATTGCCTTAGCGCGCCTAGTTTCAAATGCTCTTCGAATCGCAAAATCTGTTTCATGCGCTCATTAAGCGATTATTAACAGAACATGCTTTTTTATATTATACACCCTTTTTATCTATACTACTACTACTACTACTACTACTACTACTACTACTACTACTACTACTACTAATAATAATAATGAGAATTATAATATGTAACTAAGAAAACTTGTAAAAATTGTAAATTAAGTACCCCCATCCCAAAATGTAGAATCAGCATCGACAAATAGTCAAGAAGGGTTGAAAAGCATGGAAAGACTGAAAGAGAGAGAAAAACAGCACCAATCAGACCTCCAATCGATGTGGTAAGAGGACTGTGACCTTAGAGATTCTTAGTGCCACCAAAATTCCAGTGGAGACGAATGGTTGTTGCCAGCGAGAAATGAAGACGACAAATCACTGTTGCGATGAAGCCAACTCATTTATTGAGAATTGAGATACGAGGTGTCTTAAAAAAATTTCCAGACTTTTTTGTACAGGCATTTAACATTGTCATAGACTCTTGAAAATTCAGTATGTTATTGCTATACATCTTATGAGATGACTGACCCATTTTTATGATTTCAGATTCAAATGAACAGCAACAACAGGAATTAGAATACACCCTACTAAAGACTGATTGTCACAGCTGTTGAATTTAAAAAATGCAATCTGGCATGATTCGGAAATCAGTTTTTGAGTGGTATAAAGGATTCAAATAACGAGGAAGTCTGTGAGAATGAGAGGTATAGGAGAAGTAAGAAATTCAGAACACAAGAGTTGTTTAACCAAATAAAGAATTTGATGGATAAGGACGATCGTGTGTCTATAGAGACAATAAGTGCACAGTTTGATGTCAGTGTGGGAACTGTACGCACAATTATTTACGAGGATTTGAAGAAGCAAAATATTTCCGGGAAGTTTGTCCCAAGTGTGTTCAGAGAAGATCAGAACGAAAGACGTTGTCATGACAACAGGGAGATGATCTAGTTGATCAAGTCAGATCCCGCAGTTCTTGATGCTCTGGTGACTTGCGATGAAAGCTGGATCTACTGCTATGATCCAGAGACCAAGATACAGAGTTCCCAGTGAAATCATGCTACTCTCCCAGACCCAAGAAGACAAGGAAGAGCAAATCCACTCAGAAACTTGTAATGATCCTTTTTTTTTTATCTACATGCACTGGGTTTCCAGTGGACAGAAAGTCAACAAGAAATACTATGTTGAGAGTTCAAGAAGAGATTCCGTCGGAAAACGCCATCATATTGCTAATCGGGTCAGTGGCATTTCCACCAGGACAATGCACCAGTCCACAATTTAATCCTTGTCACAGATCATTTAAACAAGATGGACATCAAGACAGTTCATCACTCTCCCTATAGCCCAGACTCCCTGTTACTTATTCCCAAAGCTGAAGGAAAACCTTAGAGGTTGTCGTTATGAAAAAATAAAAGAGTCTGTGACGAAGGTCATTGACGAGCTCACACAAGAGAACATGGGATCTTCTAAAAAATTTTAAAACGGCAGAACAAGTGCATTACAGCCTGGGACTAGAGTTTCATGTGTGCACTATCAATAAAAATATCCATTCGAAAAAAGCCTGAAAACTTATTGAAGGCTCGTCATAAGTTTGAAACACGAAGAAAATCACTTTAATACTAATAATTATAGGCACACTAGAACCAAAAATATCCCCCCCAAATTGGAAACAACAGAAATAAGTTGAAATCAAAGGGAAGATTAAAAACCATACAATGAACGATAAGAGAATATTACTAGTTACATGTATGGGGACTCTTAGTGTGTGAATAATAATAATAATAATAATAATAATAATAATAATAATAATAATAATAATGATAATGATAATAATAATGATTGAAGCAAGGAGACCAAATTTGATCAGAAAAGGAACACTAAGCAATAATCATTAATATAGCAATGTCAGCTGATGTGAATGTGGAGGAAATAGAAAAGAAGGTCGAAAATACCAAGAAAATATCAAAGGGATCTAAAAAGATTGTGGGAAGTGAAAGAAGGTAGAAGTTGTACCTGATGTGATCTGAGATCTTGCAATGTTGGAGTGCTTCAAAAAACTGCCTTGTGAACATCTAGAATCTTGCAGGAAGTACTTGAGACTTAAGAAAAGATGATGTTGATAGCCTATGGTCATTTGTTATAGTCCGCCTATCAGTATAAAATCGGCAATAACAACAACCAAACATAAAATGTGAAAATAATAATAATTCTAATTTCATTTATCAACGTCTTCCTGAAAAGACTTAGAATTCATTCCAAAAGGATTTTCCTCAATCCCGGTTTAAAACCAGGAGCTTCAAAGATCAAGGATTTTTCTAAGGATGTTGGTGGTATCTACAACAGCAGAGGTCTGATGGCCGCCTAAAACATCGGGGATTCGTAGTTTATTCAATTGTCCTTTCAGACGACTTTATACCACTTCTAGCGTACGAGAGACGACCGGAATTATGTGTTTTAACTCCGTGTATACGCTTTATCTCCAATGCCAATGGAGCATAATTGCTCCACTTCTCGTTCTCCTCTCTCACGTTCCTGTCTCAGGGTACTGAGAAGTGTACAATCTGCCAGATTTTTGAGACCTTGTCCAAATCCGGACGATTATGTTCCAATTGATTGGTCGTTATGACACTTTTGTCTCGCCATACCTCTACATTGCCATCCTCACTTGTTCCAGCACACTTCACCCCAACCTTCTTACACACCTTCCAATATATCCGGAGTCCCATGCGACCGTGTCTTTTGCGGTAATTTGTCTGGGGCAATCCGCTACGCCCTGCTGCAAGGTGCGCAATTGACTCTGAGGCTTTACCACAAATCCAACATTCGGCAGCAACTTCCTCTCTTATAACTACTTTTTTGAACAGTTGTGTTCCTAATGCTTGCTCTTGTGCCGCTCAAATAAAAGCTTCAGTATTCTTAGCCAGATACTCAGCTCTAAGCCATTGCCATGACCTTTCATAAGAGACCTCTGCTATATCCTGGAAGAACTTTCCGTGCATTTTAATCCTAGCCAGTTACTCTGCTTTTTCTCTGTTCATACGTTTCACATGCTCAGCCTTGATCTCACATACCTCCACTTCATTGGCCACAACCTTAAGCATCCACTCCTCACTTCCAACCATATATTCTTTCAACGACATCTCCTCAGTTCTAACACAATCTTTTACACTTTCCAATCCTCTCCCACCGTCTTTCCTCTTTTGATACAGCCTCGCTACGCTACTTCGAATGTGGAATATACCAAACATTGCTAAAACTTTTCTTGTTTTGATATCCATGGCATGAAAAGTCTTGTCAGACCATTCTAAAATTCCCGCACTGTGTCGCAAAACACTGACTGCCCATGCATTTACTGCTTTCATTAGGTTTCCTTCATACAATGTTGCAATTAGTTTCACTCTTCTAAGATACTCCTTCCTGACTTTATCCTTCATTTCTCTGTTCATGATGCCTACACCCTCCAACACTCCCAAATACTTATATCCTGTATCTTATATTTCTTTCATAATTTCCCCATTTGGCAGCACTATTCCATTCGAATGAACCTTTATTCCCCTTTTCATTACCAGCACTGCACATTTACTAATCCCAAACTCCACCCCGATGTCTTCCGAGTATGTCCCTACGAGCTCTACTAGTCTCTCCATTTCCTTTTCAATTCTATCGAATATTTTCAAATCATCCATAAAAAGTAGATGGTTGAGACGTCTTCCACAAGATTCAAAGTTATACCTCAGTTTCTCTCTCTTCAAGAGAATGCTCAGTGGCATCATTATCATTACAAAAAAGTGGAGATAACATTGGAATATTTCACGTTTAATGCCAACCTGCTCCATCTCTTCTCTGTTTACTGTCAGAACCATTTTCCGTTGAGTCATACTTGTCTCCAAAAACCCTACCACAGCTTCATCATCAATAGTGTTTCACAGATCCGTGAACGAGGAACCATGTCGTAAGCCTTTCTGTAATCGATCCATACTACACTCAGATTCTTCTTCTTCCTCTTTGCATCCTGCATTACTGCCTTATCAATCAGTAATTGCTTCTTGGTACACCTCGAGCCTTTCCGACCCCCTTTCTGTTCATCAGGGAAAACACTATCACTCACAAGATGTCCATAAATGTTTTCTACAAAGATTCCTATTAACAGTTTCCACATTAGTGGTAGACATGTAATTAGTCTGTAATTGCTGGCATCTGTTCCCTTTGCATGATCTTTCCAAATTAGTGTCGTCTTTCCCTTAATAAGCCAATCAGGGACATCTCCCGACTCTACTACCCTTTGCAGGGCAGCAGTTATAGGTGAATGAAGGCATTGGAACTGTTTGAACCAGAAGCCCATCACACCATCAGGATCAGGTGTCTTCCAGTTCGTCATCCTTCGTATGTCAGCCTTTACATCATCAATGGTTATCTCAATGTTCTTTATCTGCTGCATTCCTGATAGCCTGTCTCTGACCTCACCCAACAAGCTAGCCTTCTTATTATATCGCCCTTTGATAGACCAAATCCCACTCCAGAACTTTCTTGTATCATCTGCATTTGGAGTGTTGTTATTTTCCGCCTGTTTATTACAATTTAATTCTTTATACAACTGAGACTAAATTGTTCCGGAAAAGGTTGTTCTGCCGAAACGCAACACCTTTTCCAAGTTCCTAATTTTCATACCACCAGTGTGAACCTTCTCTTTCAACATTGTTTGAACGTTCATTTTTCCCTTTTCCAGCAATTTATACCTCATTTCAAGCTCGTCCTTGGCTTTCTGTCCTAGTTTAACTCCTTTTCTTATTTCTTCGATTCTACCCATGTCTTTCCGCTACCGTTTAATACTTTCTTCAACCGCCTCTTCCAGTATGGTCTTCTATCCTTCATTTCTTTCTTTTTCTTCTGTATTAAGCCAAGACGATTCGCAACAACATATGACGCTGCGTATAGAAGCCTGTTAAGTTCTGTAATCGATATGTTCTTTCCTATGATGTGAATTACTGTTTGAACTATTTTTACCTCGCTTTTCACCTTTCACCTATCACTACTCTTCATGTTTGGAATATTTATGATCGCGTCTCCAAGAAGAACCTCTCTTAACTTCTGAAGTACTTCTTTTTCTACAGAAGTCAAAGCTCGAACTTCATCACCACTTCTCCATATATCTGCTCCTTCCACTAGTTCGATTGTCTCAGGGTCATTGATCTCATCTGCCCTAGATCCTTCAAACGCTTCTCATCATTTCACCTAACCATAGGATTCCATACGTCCTCAGTTGCCCACTTACCATCATCGCTTACATTTCCCTTTTGCACTTTCACTCTCTCAGTTCTTTCATAAATCTCTTTTCTTGCAATCACTAAGAGTAGGTTGTTAGTTTTAATTTGTTTTAACTGGGATACCAAACTCGCGACACTTCTAGCTCCTCCTCCTCTCGATTCTCATTCTTCCTTCACTTTTCGGATATATCCACCAGATTTGGTACTTCCACTTCTTACAAAGCATTCCCACAGTACTCTTCTTTCCCCATCCGTTCATCGTATTTTGACACTTCTTGTTCTAACTCCCTTCGTGTCTTGGGACCCTCTCTGCAATTCTCACTCCCCCTATATCCAGCCGCATCCTCAGAATTTCGAACAGTTGTATGATGACGACAGGATCCACCCTGTTGACCAGTGGGACACCTACGGGACGTGAGACCATAGCAAGATGTTCCAGCCTCATTCACGTCGTTATTTTCAATATTTAATTTGACATTTTCCCATAAATGGGGTTAGTGAATTTTAGGTTACGCCACCACCGATAGTTTTATTGTGACATCATTACTAGGAGGGTTCCACACAAAGGTTAAAGATCCCCTCCCGATCTTTCTCCTCCACCACCACAAGTTTTACTACCACCACCACCACCACCACCACCAACAACAACAACAACAACAGAAATAAAATTTACAATGATATTAGTAACACTAATATCGGTAGTAATAATAATAATAATACAATAACAATAACAATAACAGCTATAATAGTAACAATAATAATAATACAATATAGTAATAATAATAATACAATATAGTAATAATAATAATAATAATACAATATAGTAATAATAATAATAATACAATATAGTAATAATAATAATAATACAATATAGTAATAATAATACTACAATATAGTAATAATAATAATAATAATAATACAATAACAATAACAATAACAGCTATAATAGTAATAAAAACATACTACCTACATAGTATCCCTGCAAATCTGGTTCCAAATAGTAGCTCTCTATGAATTAGTTGCACTGTGCCTTGTTTGGGGCGAAAAAACATTTAAAAAATTACATATATATTCATTTCCAACTTGAAAAATAAAATACACAGGAACCAAACACAATTGTGATTCGGGATAAACGATTAGATAAAATATTAAAACAATAAACCGACAAGAAAATAAGTTGATAAATGTATACTAGAAAGCCACCACTTATCAAGGCTCGAGAACCACTCAAGGATAGAGGTCTACAAGAATTTGTTCATATTCAATTTGAAACTGGCAATGTTGTAGTTAGCTGCGAATCATTACCACGGTGTTTTGTTCAACAGATGGGTAGGTCCAGAAAAAAAAACGTTGCGTCTAGAAGTTTCTTTTAATTATAGGTAAAGGGAGGATGAAAAGAAATAATAGGGAATTAGTTAAAATGAATGTTTAAAAGAATATGCAAATTAGCTAGATCTTTTGCAGATGAATGAAATTGCACGATCCATATATAAGAAAGATGTGTTATCTTTTCAAATAAATGAAGAAAAGAGTGTTTCATATAAATATCAATACACACACACACACACACACAAACAATTTAGACGATATGTATATATATCTTATAAGACATAACTGAATATATTCAGTTGATCTGAAGTTAGACATTTTTCTAGCTATTTCAAATATGTCCGAGAATGTATCTCTTGGACAGCAAAATACACACTTATGAGTAACTAGCAGGGGTATCCGGCGTTGCCCGGGTGTGGAAAGGTATATATGTGTGTGTGGGGGGGCTAAAATAACAGTAGGAAGTCCGATTGGAGAGAGGTGTTAAAAAAACTAGTAGTAACGGAGGGGGGTACACTGCGTTACCTGAGAGTGTAATGAGGAACCCTGGGTTGGGGGGGGATCAAAACAACAGTTGGCAGCCCATGTGGAAAGAGGTGTTAAAAATATTAGTAGCGTGGGGAGGGAATGAAAACAACACTAGGCAGCCAGGGTTAAGAAAGATGTTTTAAAAAATGGTAGTAGGTAGGCAGGCTCGAACCCGTAACGCGAAGATGAAAAAGAAAGGGAAAGAAAATCTTATGTCTTACCAATGCTGCATGACTTTACCGGAAGTCCGGGATTTTAAAATTAAGCAAAGTGAATCCAATCGACTTGCAAAAATGGATCGCAAAAAATCGACCCCTCCTTGTATCAAACTGGCCAGTTTAGGGTGAATAAATTAATGTTTTTGGCCAATTTGTCATCCGAGACGTCGCGCTGCAAAATGATACCGATCTTGTCGGGATTCGTCACCTCTGTCGAAAGTTTTTGCGAGAAATACAAACATACATATTATACACACATATACATTTAAACAGATTTGAGATTTATATAATAGACTAGCCTGGGTGTCTGGCATTGTCCGGCATTGTCCTGGTCGGTGGAAGAAAGTGTGTTGAGCAAAAACAAAAAGAAAGTGGTAGTAGGCAGGGAGCCTCAAACCCGTACCGCGAAGGAGGAAAAGAACGTGACCCGCCCAAAACGTGACGCCTTTGCCATTGCGTCCATTGCCAAACCGGAAGTGTCGAAATATAAATTCAGGCTAATCGATCGAAGAATGGGGTATGACTTTCGAAAATATCGGCGAAAAAAAGCGACCTTTCCTTGTACCTATTTACTATGCCTCCCCACGGGACAGAGTTAGACACCAGGGTCGTTTTTTAACGTGGAGAAAAGGTACAAAAATAAAAATTGTCTCAGTCGTGAAGGATTTCTCCTCCACCGAAAGAGAACAAGAAATAGAAGTGCAGCATCTGAAGAACAGATACTACACTTTGATCTTGGTTTTGGCCAATTTTTCGATACAATACCAATCTTGTGAAAATCTGTCGTCTCTGTTGAAAGTTTTAGGCTTACATACAAACAAACATACATACATTTAAACAGACAAGTGAAATTTATATTATAGATTAAGACATTAGTCCCAAACTATGATTCTATAACCTTTATGCCTGTGTATTTATTGATAACAAATACCTATCGAGATATCTTGGAGCCTTGACCATAGGTAACATTATTGTTTCTTCCAAGCAAGTCTTTCTATTCGATAGACGTAATCCCTTTTTAAGGAAAGTAGAAAGTTTGTAAACGTTGATCTTGATTAGTGTTCCGTCGGGTTGCGCTTACGGTCGCTTGTAAGTCGAGATTCTGATCTTGTCACTTAGTCGTGCAGAAACTGGGTAATTTCCGTGACCTTTATCTGACGAGCTAAGACACCCGTTCAGGATAATCCTAGGAGGTTCACCTGTAACGTAAGAACGGTCGCAACTACAAACGAACAGAAATAAATAAATAAAAATCCGGGTCGGCATTGATTTCTTAATTTTTTTTTATTACCGTTACTTTCGACACCATTTAAAATGTTTCTCATTACCACCTGTCCATTTTAACTTGGCCCACGTTTCCCTTTCTTCCGACCGCATTCTGGGCACAGCCGGCCAATTCCCATCTTCGCTTTTCACATCCGTCTCCTTCGGCGTCGACTTTGTTTCTACCCCAAGCATTTGGTGTATTTTCTCTCCTTTTTTTCCTTTCTATTCTCGCGCACACTTCCTTCATAATTTGCATATACGCGTTTTTCGGCTGCGGCTGCTGCTAATCTTTTCGCCAGCAAGCCATCCTTCGCCGCTGCTGACACTTTCCCACGCGCTCATATGTAATATGTTACACGCCCTTCCAGGTCTTTCCTCCTGTTTTACGGGTGGAGTAAGTTTATTGCTTACTGCCTGAGCCACCCCGATCAGGGTATGTCGACGGTGCTGCTCAATTAAAAGTGATTCTCTTTTAGGAAGGTTGCTTTGATTTTCCCCACCTCCCGACCTTTTGTCACATCTTCTCCCAGTAGGGAAAGAATTAAATAACAACGACGTTTACGTTTCTAAATGTTTGAGATGAAAATTTATTATTCGTATTATTTTGATTTTTCGGACTACTGCCCTCATCTCAGTGCTATTTTTACGACCTTTCTGTCGATTAAATCTCCGACCTTCTCCAGGTTTATCTTGTAGTCCCATGGCGTAGTGAATAAATCACTTCGTAAAATTTATTTGTAGTTACACTATTTTGGAAGTTGAAGGTTCAATCCTCAGTGCGGGCGACACTTAAAATACATTTGCGAATTACTTAGGATATCTACCTAATTATGGCTGACGGAACAGGAACATACTACCTCCGTAGATTAAATAAAGGATTCTGTTCGAAATTCTATGCAGATTTCCAGATTCGGCAGAAAGATTCGTCAGTTTGACAGAAAGATTCCCGAGTTCGACAGAAAGATTTCTGAGGTTGACAAAACAAATCTGAAGAAACTTGAAGGTTATATCGGATGAAACGTTCTCAAAATAGTGCTCAGGATGATAATAGTAGACCAAAGACTCCAAATAATACAAACGATGACTTCTTTCTTCTGTAGAGTATGCAAAATGACAAACTCGTGATTCCTGGGGGAAACCTTTTCTTTGAGAATCATTGGTTACTTTTATTTTTCTTTTCGGGTGGTTCAATCGCACTTCTCGGTCATATAATTATAACAAAGAAAGCAAAGGCAAGCGAAGAAAAAAATAAACCCGACGTCGTAAACGTGGTAAGAAAATAGTCAGCCGCCCAGGTCAATATTTTGACGCACCTGCCAATGGAGGAGAATGCGAAAGGGCGGCTCTTGAACAACATCGGAACATCTGCTCAATATAAAAAGAAGATAAATAGCTTTTTAAAATATATATCACTGTTTATCTGCAATTAATAAAAACATACTTCTGAAGTAGATTATCATTGTTTATAAGAATAATATCAGTACCAGTAGTGGTAGTGATACTAGTACTACTTCTATCATTATTATAATTAGACATATGGTTAACACACACACACACACACACATATATATATATATATATATATATATATATATATATATATATATATTATTCAATTTTCACCCCAAACAAGGCACAGTGCCACTTTGAAGTAGGGGGTTATTATCAGGGATATAAGTTGCAGGGGTATTATGAAGGGAGATTATTGGCAAGATGTCTGTTCACATTACACTTGAACTTCTGCATATCAGTTCAGTTGGGAAAGCAAAATCCCGGAAAGGACTACCAAAATCTAACAGTTCTGGGGAAGAAACTATTGAAGTAAAAGGCTTTCTTACACCTAGGGATATCTACTTTGAAGTGGTGGGATTTAGCTGCTTGTCGGGTTTGTCGGGGGTCTTCACATCGAGGGGGTACAAGTGTTTGCAGTTCGTCAGAGCATTGACCATTAAAGTACTTGTAGAACAGGCAGAGGGATGCAACATTTTGTTGATGGCACAGAGGCTGAAGCCTAAACGACAGTTCAGAACCTATAC
Source organism: Euprymna scolopes (assembly GCF_053919585.1). NCBI lineage: Eukaryota > Metazoa > Mollusca > Cephalopoda > Sepiida > Sepiolidae > Euprymna > Euprymna scolopes. Next base: position 15,627,903 of record NC_136499.1, on the reverse strand, counting down.
GTTGGGCGACTCTCTTTTGAACCCTGTCAAGCAGTATACACAGAGCTTATATTTGTCAAGTGCATGTCGGATTGTTTATACACCCCAACACACATTTATATACATAGTTTTCGAAGTTTCTTATAACCTTTAAAACTATAAAGAATAAAAAATAAATTAAAAAATGTCCTTCATTGTAACATTATTTTGTTAGTAAGTCAATTAGTCTACTGTATTTTTCTTACCTGAACAAACAATAGAATCAATGTTTTAAAAGCGATCATCAGTTGTATATCTATGTATGTTTATGGGAAAATATGCTTTTTCAATTTTATTTTATCTTTTGTTTATTCCAATCCTTTTATTTATGAAGTTCAATGGAACTACAGAGCATATGAAAATAATTGACACAATTCTATATTCCAAATTATAAGAAGTTATCCTTCTTACCATTTATTTTTTCAGCACCTTAAAACGTTATATATATATATAACCTCAAAGAAAACCAACCTGCCTCCTCCCTTGAGGCTTGCATTTACTAATATCCGCGGGCTTAGAACTAACTTAGATGATGTTGAGTCATTTCTCCTTGTAAACACCCAGGATATCTTAGCATTAAGTGAAACTAACCTTCACTCCTCCATTCCCTCTAACCACTTAAACATGCCTGGTTATCTCCCACTCTACCGTAAGGACTCGGACAGACATATGCATGGGCTTGGAGTCTATATTCGTAACACCCTCCCCCTGACTAGAGAAATAAAACTAGAATCAGAGGACCGGGCATTTATGTGCTTCAGACTAAATATGCAACACAATATTAGCTACTTGTATTTTCTCTACCGCTCTCCCTCAAACCAAGACTGTACCCTAATAAACAAAGTCTCAGACAGCATAGATATAGCACTCTCCCTCGATACTAGCGCACAAATACATGTATTTGGTGACTTCAATGTCCACCACAGTAACTGGCTAGGATTCTCTAATCACACAGACGTAGCTGGTAGCGCAACACATAGCTTCTCTATATCCCATTCCCTATATCAGTTGGTTACATTTCCGACAAGTTTCCCAGACCAGCAAGATCAAGATGCCTCACTTCTAGATCTCTTTCTGACAACGGTTCCCAATGACTGTACAACAAATGCCCACAGCCCACTCGGAAATGCTGATCACGCTGTGATAATGGTAGAAATCAGCCTAAATTCTCGCCCTAAAACTGAAGACCCACTACTCAAAACAACGAGGTATTACAAAAACGCTGATTGGGAAGCCATCAGGGAGCTCATCAGAGATGCCCCATGGCAAAATATCTTTACTCTTCCAGCGGAACAGTGACAAATGAGACCACTGAATGGTTCAAAACTGCAATTGAAGCACATGTTCCCGCACGGAAAATCTATAGCAAGCCCCACTCTCCCCAATGGTTTACTTCTGCTTGTGCAGCTGCCATTTGTCAAAGGCAGCATGCGTTCCGCAGACTCAACCGACATGTCCAGCTTAAATGAACAGAAGTTTATAGAAGCTAGAAATAATTGTAAGAGAGTGATAGAGACAGCTAAGACAGATTACTCTGAAACCACCAGAAAACGCATCGAAGCACAGAAATTAGGAAACCGGGATTTTAGGAAAATCTACAACAGCGTAGTAAATAATGGACAGTCAACTATTCCCCCACTATCAAACAATCATGAGATTGCTTGCACGGCAACTGATAAGGCTAATTTGCTTGCCAGTCAGTTTGCCTCAAACTCCACACTGAACTCGGTACACCACTCACTCCCTGATTTTCCTCTGCGAACAGACGTCACATTAGACGATTTGAAAATCACCCCTTCTCAGGTACATGCTATTATAAAAAACCTAGACACCTTAAAAGCATGTGGACCAGATCTCATCCCGGCTCTGCTATTAAAAATTGCTCTGCCGAGGTTGCACCAGTTCTCTCCAAACTTTACTATAAATGCCTTAACGAATCTTGCTTTCCCGACAGCTGGAAAACCGCCTCTGTGGTACCAGTCTTCAAGAATTCTGGTGAAAGAACTGACACACTAAATTATCGCCCGATTAGCCTCCCCCCGCTTTTCGCCTAAATATTTGAGTCCTTAGTTAATCAAGCCCTAGTCCAGCACCTAACAGCTGCTAAACTCCTGACTGACAAACAATATGGATTCAGGCAAGCCCGTTCAACAGCAGATATCTTAACTGTAGTTTCTGAACATATATACCGTTCATTGGACAAAACAGGGGAGGGTAGAACGGTGGCCCTTGATATTTTTTTTTCTTTTTTTTTTTACACAGTGATCACCACTTATCAAGGCCCGGAAGCCACTCAGGGATAAGAGTTATTGCAAGTACATTACGTTAGTGAGGAGATTTGATGAAGTGTTTAATTAGGGGGGCGGTTCATTAGGAATTTGTTAACAGTAGACTTGAAGACATCCAAGTTGTAGTCCGGAGGGAAGCAGGCAGACGGAACAGAGTTCCACAGGCGTGCAGTTCTAAGAAAGAAGCTTTGTTCATGAAATCCGCGTTTTGATTTAGGCACAGATATAGAGTGGGGGAAATTTTTCACAGTGGATTCAGCTAGACGGGTGTTTTTCGTGAAAGATTGGCGAGGGGGGACCAGGGATTGGAGTTCAGACGAGCACCTGCCATGAAAATAACGATAAAACAAGGATAGGCTCGCAACGTCTCTTCTGTGGGAGAGGGGTTGCAGGGTAGAGAAAAGGGCATCCCCCACTAAACCACGAAGTCTATTTTGTACTCTGTCAAGGCATGATAGGCTGTTTTTGGCAGCTCCTGCCCAGATATGGCAACAGTATTCCATCCTTGGCCGTACTTGGCTTTTATATAGATAGAGAATTGCATCAGTAGTGAGATATCTTCTGGGGCGGTAGAAGGATCCCACCATCTTTCCAGCGACCTTGGCAACAGACTTGATGTACGTGTTCCATTTCAGATCAGGAGTAAAGGTCAAACCCAGAAGCTTGTCAAAACACGGGGCCTCACCCAGACGAGAGCCATCCATCACAATTGATGCAAGCTGGGGATCAGAGCGTTGATGATGTAAGGATAGGAGTTTGGTTTTGGATGCATTAAAGGTAACTAGCCACATCTTCCCCCACTGAACCACGCGTTCGAGATCAGAGGAGAGAGAATCCGAGAGAACTTCGTCATTTACAGCCTTTGATGTGTTGCCGTAGATGGTCGTGTCATCAGCATAGATGTCAACGAATAATTTAAGTATGTGTTTAGGGAGGTCATTGATGTAGATCAGGAAGAGAGTTGGGCCCAGGATTGATCCCTGAGGAACTCCAGCATTTATATTGAAGGCCTCCGATTTTTGTCCATCTACCACTACTCTTATGAGCCTATCAGAGAGAAATGATTTAATGATTGAGAAAACATTTCCCGTTATACCGTAGCTGGAAATCTTGTGAAGTAGACCCTTATGCCATACTTTGTCAAAGGCCTTTGATATGTCAAGAGCAATTGCCCTAGAAAGGAAGTCTTTGTCAAGAGATTCACTAATCCTGTGGGATATAACCGTCAGCACATCTGCGGTAGATCTTCCAGAGCGGAAACTATATTGTGTGTCACTAAGAAGGTTATTCCTGCTGAGGTGGTTGACTATTTCTCTATTTAATATTGATTCCAGCAACTTACTCATAACACACAGGAGACTTATTGGTCTGTACTGAGAGGGAGATGACTTATCACCTGAATTCTTAAATACAGGGCAAACTGATGAGGTCTTCCAGGGAGTCGGAAAGCACTTCTCCTTAAGGCAGCGCTTAAATAGTTTCGTAAGTATGGGAGCAAGTTCTGGTTGAAGCTTTTTTAACACTATAATTGGGATGCCATCAGGGCCAGTTGCTTTACTGGAATCTAGGTTTTTTATTAGCTTGGCGACCTCATGCGCGGATATTTGTATGTTACCTAGCTTGTTCTGTGTTATAGGAGGAAATATGGGGAGTTGATGGCCTTCGTCGCATAGGGTAGAATTAGCTGCAAAGTTCTTTGCAAATAGTTTGACCTTGTCTGACGCTGACGAGATAACCTCTGGTCCATTGATAATGGTTGGGATAGAACGCACACTTCTGTTCAGGATCCTATTTGTTATTTGCCAAAACTGGTGGGAACCAAGCCGCTGATCAGCTACCTTGGATTTAACAGACTGGGCATATAGCTCTCTTGCATTTTTTATTACTCTTTTACAGTGGTTGCTGGTAGTCCTTAAAGCAGCTTTAGTCTCAGTGCATCTATTACGTTGGTAGCTATGGAAAAAGTGATTTCTGTGCGCGATAGCAGCAGCACATTCTGGGGAGAACCATGGCTGGCTGTTAGGTTTTTGTTGGAATTTTTTAGATGGTATGAATTGGTCTATGCCTACAATTAACCATTCGGTCAGATCTGATACTATAGAGGACACTTCCTTTTTAAACATGGAGTGCAGAGGTAAATCAGATATGAATGTACGGAAGCTATCCCAGTCAGCCATAGAGTATCGGTATACAGTACGGTGGAGGGGTACGTCTGATGGCTTCTTACATTTCGTTTTTATCTTAACTGATACGACGGCGTGGTCGGAGAATCCTAGAGGAGAATGAACGGTACATGAACATAGCTCAGGGGAAATTGAGAGAAAAAGGTCTAAGAGGCTTGCATATTGATTGGGTGTATCGATATCAAAGGCTTTTGACAGGGTATGGCACGATGGTCTTCTAAGGAAAATTAGATCATATGGAATCACTGGAAGAATTCATAATGTAATTAAATCCTTCTTAAGTAATAGAAAAATCAAAGTTGTCCTCGACGGTCGTACATCTAAACAATATGACATAAATGCGGGAGTACCTCAGGGGTCTATCCTTGGACCTCTATTATTCCTGATATTCATAAATGACCTCCCTGATAAAATTGTTTCGGAGATGGGTATATTTGCCGATGACACCACTCTCTATAACAGATATTAGGGGAAAACAAATGAACACATATCCAAGGAAATGGCAGAAACACTAGAGGATGACCTTCAATCTGTAGTGGAATGGGGACAAAAATGGTTGGTCACATTCAATGCTGCTAAGACTAAGCTTGTTTCCTTCAATAACTACAAGAAACCTTATCTACCACCAATAGTAATGGCCAAGAACACATTGCCTGAAAGTACTTCTTTAAAACCCCCCGGCCTAACGTTTACAGGGAATATGAACTGGAATAGATACATTGAGAGCATTGCCAAGGCTGCTGCAAGGAAGGTTGGCTCCCTCTACAGTGCTAGAAAACTACTTACGCCTGACAGTATCCTATACCTATATAAGGCCACCATTCGCCCATGTATGGAGTACTGTTGTCACATCTGGGCAGGTGCATCTGCTGCTTGTCTCTCGCTCCTGGACAGGGTTCAAAAGAGATTCGCCAACCTGATAGGTCCTGAACTGTCATCTAGGCTTCAGCCTCTGTCCCATTGACGAGATGTTGCATCCCTCTGCCTGTTCTACAAATACTTTAATGGTGAATGCTCTGACGGACTGCAAACACTTGTACCTCTCCGACGTAACTACCCCCGACAAACCCGACAAGCTACTAAGTCTCATCCTTTTACAGTAGAGATCCCTAGGTGCAAGAAAGCCTTTTACTCCAATAGTTTCTTCCCCAGAACTGCGGGTCTTTGGAACTCCCTTCCGGGATTCTGCTTTCCCAACTGCACTGATATGCAGAAGTTCAAGTGTAATGTTAACAAACATCTTTCTACTCATTTCCCTTCATAATGACCCCGCTAATTAAGTCCCTAATAGTAGCCCCCTGCTTCAAAGTGGCACTCTGCCTTGTTTGAGGTGAAAATTGAATAAATAATATATATATATATATATATATATATATATATATGATTGCTGCATCTTTCCAGATGATCGCCGTCTCATTGAGTTCTCCCAACCTTGTCGTTCATGCCATCTCAGATGACTCTGCACTCCCGCCGCAGATTTGCACATCTTGAAGCAGATGTGGCATACAAATTGAACAATTTCCATCGAGCTGACTTCCTCTGGAGGTTGAAGGGTATTCCTATAAACAATCACATGTCTTCTCAGACCAACAGTAGACTTTCGAACTTTGCTTCATGTTAAACAGATCGTTCAGGTCGGACTAATAGGTGCAAAGTTGACCTGAACAGGAGTTTTGTGCGACTTAAGGTGGTTGACGTAGCCAGCTTTTGACAAAAGTACTCGTTCACAAGTGTCGCATTTCCAACTCTCTGTGTCATAGTTAAGTCAATTAAAACATTTGCGACGCTCTCGCTTTAGATTGCTGTGGGCCTGCTATCTTTGCTCTAGATCATCACAACGTTCACGTACAAGCTTTCAACACTTCGACCTTTGTAGAGTAAGTTCTTTCCATGTGTCGATGTCGATTTGTAGCACTTTCAAAGTATTATTTGTAGAGCCCCTGAGCCTCTTCCTAGGCTTGTGTTGAGGGCGCTTGCCATTTTCCAGCTTCCCATATAAAATTTGTTTTGGCAGCCCACAATCTTTCATTCGAACCAAGTGGCCCACCCAACGCATGTGAGATCTGATTACAAGGGTCTCAACACTAGAGCAACATGCTCTCACAAGGACTTCAGTATCGGGTACTTGTGCTTGCCACTTAATGTTTAAGAGACGTCTCAAGCATTTTTGGTGAAATCGTTCAAGCCATTTAATGTGCCTTTCATGCAATGTCTGTCTCCGAAAACGTTCTATATATATATATATATATATATATATATATATATATATATATATATATATGTTATCAATCAATAATGCTTTTATTACTGAATGAGAAACATCCTCATGGATTTTAGCCATCCATGTCTTCATTTTGGCTTCTTATGTACACGAGCTGCCCATTCCATTGTCCTGATAGATCATATGTTTCTGGCTACGTCCGCTCGCCATCTGTGTTTGGATGACTTGATAGCAGTATTAATGTCAATAAATCTAGTTTGTTGGCGGATCCATATGTTTGTCTTTATGCCTAGTAGAGTGATGTCCAGCATTATTATCTCCTTCTTCCTTAGTGCCACTGCTAAGATTTTACTATGGCGAGATGTCAGGGGCCATGTTTCACTACCGTAGATCATTACAGGTAGTATATATTCATTAACGATCTTCCGTTTTGATTGCCATACTCGCTTTTCGGCTTCTCGTGATATTATCTTCTTTTTCAAAAGCTGCTCATCCCAATAATATCCTTCTTTTTATCTCATGAAGTAAATCTTCATCTTTCGTAATTTTCTTTCCCAAGTAGATGCAGCTTTCAACTTCATCAAAATTCTTTTCATAAACAAGTCTTATGTTATATATATATATATATATATATATATATATATATATATATATATATATATATAAATAAATGAACTCATTTTCCCCTCTGATTTTGACGTTAATAGGATTAAAAATCAAGACATTTCATGCAAATGTAATATGCACAAAATGCAGCACAATATCTGAGGTGTGTTATAGGTATATTATCTCTCCACTTCGTAGATTCCTATTTCTGTTGAGAGTTCCCTGCCAAAATCGGTGACAATCACTGAAAGTAGTAAACTCTTTTCTCTCTAATTAATTCCCCTTTCCTCCGCCACCCATTTACACCATTGCGTGATCGTTCACAAGGGGCAGTTACGAACGAACGCCGGTTTCTGTTTTCTGTACTTCGTAGTTGCTTAAAAAAACTGGAATGAAATTTCACCGTGCCTTTCCGTTCTATGCTTCCTATTCGGTGAAACGCACCACGGAATTAACCGATATGGACATTCCCACAAACATTAATTCTTATCCCACGCTTATTTTACGTTGCTTAATTAACATTTGTTCCCCAACATTTATACACAAAAAAAAAGGATTCTTTCCATTTTTTTTAATAAAATAATATATAATACATAATTTCCGTTTAATTTCGTTTTGTAGTTGCCTAAAAAATGGGAATAGAATTTTAACGTTCCTTTTCGTTCTATGCTTTCTACTGGGTGAAACGCACCACGGACTATTTATGCCATTTTTTTTCGCTTTATTTCGTTTTGTATTTGCTTTCGCTTTTCGCTGTGTTCCTTTGTTTTTGTTTTTCCGAGTACGTTCGTCATTTTTCCTTTATTCTTGCTTTTTGTTTTTCCGATTTCTTTTTTAAAGAAGTTTTCCGTTTGCTCGGTGTTTTATTTTTTCGTTTCCCGATTTTTTTAGGAAGTTTAAGATCTTTTTTTTAATATTGAAACAGGGTTATTACTTCGCTTACTCTTTACTTTACCCCCCCTCTCTCTCTCACACACACACACACACACACTCACCCGACAAATGCCGGGTACCACAGCTAGTATGCATATATATGTATATATACATTGAGTAAAACGATTCATAATTTTGAATTAAAAACCAGATTCAAATATTATGAATCATTTTACTCAATATTAAAATAGCTCTAGAGTATCTATGCGTATCGAGCTTATTATATATCTACATTACAGCGAGCACTGTTTTTTCTTTTAATAGTATAAGCACATTTACTAATACATTAAAATAAACTCTGCTCTTTAAACTATAGGTCTAATTCCCTCAATATATATATATATATATATATATATATATATATATATATATATATATATATATAAAAGAATGGAAAAATCTGAATTATGTTCATTCAACTTTTCGTCTTTTTTTCATTCTTTTGTGATAGTTGATATAGTCGGTTGGCTTAACTCATGTTAAATCTACTATTAGCCAATACTATTTAACCAAGTGCATTAGCGTACTGAGCCTTCTTCGTGGCAACATTTCACTTGCTGCATTGGCACTGTCTTGATATATAGAATCTTCGCCTCGTACTGCAGCATCAGGTTAAATCTTTTAAATATTGCTTTCAGTTCTTCCAAGTTAGTATGTTGCATATTATTCGTTGGTCACATCAAGACGGTTACTGATCCGTTGGGATCTAGCACGACCCTAGTGGCAAGTGAGCTTGCTTCTATCCAAACCGTAAACTCGCGTTCACGTATCAATCGCTTTACACTAGATCGTCGTGATGTATCCTGCTCAGAGTTTCCATCAGCATACTTCGGACAGAGGTCTAATAGGTTCCGTCACTTTAGCCACTAGTCGTAATTTTGTTGACGTGATGTTTTTTGTATGCTGAATCTACACGGAGCCATCTGGACGCAGGAAAATGACCAATCAGGTTTCCGCATACTGAAAACATTGTACGCCTCGTCATGACTGATGGATATGTTGGAACATATGCTCCTCGTACCCATCGTAATATACCGCCATTGCTGCGAACGCGCAATCCGAGGACATGCTCCTTCTTGAAGTTTCTCACGAGACTTACAAGCCAGTCCGAATTTTGCCAAATGTTTCTTGATTCGATCTGCACATGCGAGATGTAAATTGACGAAAACGTCGTCGATGTGTGATGACGTAGCTCGTTTTCTGGGAAATTAGTGCGTTTATAATTGATCACATTATTATATGGGGTTTATGTCACCAGTTATGGAGATGAAGGTTATCAGTTATGCGATTTCTATCACTAGTTTTAGAGAGGCTGTTATTAGTTTTCGGGGTATGATCACGCCAGTTTTGAGGTTATACTTTAGAGTGTTTTTGTAATGGAAGAAGTATTTTGTTTGAGCCGAATTCATAGAAATATTTTCAATGAAAAAGATTTGCAGTTTTCATAATCAAACGTGAGAAAAACGAGAGACATACAGAATGATGAGTTAAAAAGTATGTAATAACAACAGAGATATTTTATATACGTTTAGAATAGAAGGTTTACAGAAATTAGAAAACATAAAATGTTCATTAATATTTTGTAAAAACAAAGGGTTCATTAGCTGAGAGGTAGTCTGGATCGATTAATTAAGAGCCGAGATGTATTCAAAACTTGTCCAATAAAATAAATTATAATTGAATTAAAGTTGTTTATGAGAGTTAATGACTACTTAAAAGCTTTGAATCCCCAAATGTCGTCTGCTCATTTAAAACAACGCATCAGTTGATATATTTCCAAACTATTATCATTGAACCATATTTAATATATATATATATATATATTTATATCTATATATATTCAATATATATATATATTTATTTATTTATATATATATATTTAATATATATATATTAAAATATATATTTAATATATATATATATATATTAAAAATAAAAACATATATATCAGTATGCTTTGTTATTTGTAACAATGTTAGCATGAGAAAACACTGCGTCATGCACGACATTCAAATTATATATATATATATATATATATATATATATATATATATACTCGTTTTTTTATATTCAAAAGTAATGGACTAATGAATTCAACGAAGTTGTTAGATAGTGCTCAATAAAAAGAGCTGATAATACTTGTTTATTGTTATATAAACATGCTCACATCCCGCTGCTACAAATAGCCACTTGTTTCTATCAAACAACAGATATCATCAGGCAGCGACTTGACTATTCAAAAGTTCAATGAATAATTATATAACAATAAACAAATATATATATATATATATATATATATATATATATATATATGGCGGAGTTAGAAGAAAAAGAATAATATCGATTATTTAAGAGGAGACTTATTGGGATAATGCAAAGTTCAACAAATTGTTTAGGGGCTACTATAGAGTATTAATCAAGTAAGAAATTGACTATAAGATATATACCAATATATATATAACACATTCATTTATTCAATAACGATGATTCAATTAGGCGTTTAGGATAATTAAGAACTCCTTATACCATCTTCTCTTCTCTTCTGATAAGAAACATTAGGCTTCGAAATACCATATATTAGTATATATTTTTGTTATCATTTTCTTACATTATTGATATCTCTTTATATATATATATATATATATATATATATATATATATATATATATATATATATATATAAGTAAGTTATAAAATGCATATGGCGATTAAGCTACACTGAATATCCCGCATTTTATCCACTCTAGGACTCTTCAGGCTTAAGCGCATAAGGGTGAAGAGTCCTAGAGTGGATGAAACGCGGAATATTCAGTGTAGCTTAATCGCCATATACATTTTATAACTTACTAACTAACTCTACCTACGTATTGAGCACTTTTGAAGTAAATACTTAAAGTTTACGCATAAATCTCTAACTTCGTATATTAATTTTATGTGAGTAAATTTAGTAGTTATATATATATATATATATATATATATTCATGATACTCCAAATTATTCTCATATTGTCTTAAAACAGAAAAACAAACGCACGTAGTAAATATTATTTTTTAAAATTCTCATCTGTGGAATATATTACTAGGAGATTGTTTCCCTTAAGACTACAACATGGTTGTCAGCAAGTCTAATGTCATATGTGCTCAGCCGTCCCTTAGATAATCAAATATTATTCGTTTTTTTTAAATATTTTTCGATGCCTTTTTTCTTCCAATTTGACGGAATCCCAAAGCGACACACCTCTAGGGTGTTGCAATATTATTTTTCATCGGTGCATTAAACACTCCATGATACCGTCAAGATTAAATCATCTCAGAATAACCCATCGCCAGAAATGAATGCTTGGGTGGAGTATAACAAAACAAAGGGTATCAACAATAAAAAATACAAAAGAAAAGATGACTTGTGATGTTCATAATATTGTTTCTATCGAGAAAGGCTTGTCTTCGTGGCGGAATTTGGTCGTCGCTGTGTTCACTTGATTTGTGTCACAGATTTGACAGCTGTATTTATACAAACGCTTCTTGTATATTTTTTCTAGGCCATCCGATAAGGAAGAGACAGTTCAAATGACTTCTGACTCAAAACACATGCGAATATTATGATTAACTATGTTTGACGCATGATTCAAAATTTGCTTTAATAATATTAACATAAACAAACAACAGAGACGGAACTGTTGGAACCAATGAAAAATTCGATGAACCTACATATTAGTTTAATTAAAACTCTTTTTATAAACGCCAAATTCAGATATATTTCTCTCTCTCACTTTCTTTCTTTATCTCTCTCTCTCTCTTCACACACCTTTTTGTATTTATATATAAAGACATACGCAAGCTTTGCTATACATTTTTCAATATGAACACTTAAATTAAAAAAAAAAACAGATTATTCGCCTGAAGTGATCGTAGTTCATTATTAATACAGATTGAAACATGTTAACAAAGCTCGGTCATGTTTGTAAAAATCTACTAGATATTCTCTGGATTTTTATTTTACGAATAAATTCTTAATATAGACTAATATATATATATATATATATATATATATATATATATATAACTACTTCATTTACTCACATAAACCTAATATACGAAAGTATAGATTTATGCGTAAACTTTAAGTATTTACTTCAAAAGTGCTCAATACGTTGGTAGAGCTAGTTAGTACATTCAAAAATAAAAAAAAAACACCGTATAAAAACAACACTAGCGAATAAATACTGGGAACTCAAAGAAAGCGGACATTCGCCGATAGTCGAATGGAAAATAATGAGACAAGCTACCACGAGCAGACATTTAGACGACCCATGTAAATTATGCCTCCATGAAAAATTTGCTATCCTGTACTTTAAATAACCTCAAAATCTATTAAACTGTAGACGAGAAATAGCAAACAACTGTGTTCACAAAATAAAACTTACTCTAGGATAGCGATACAAAATAGCTTTAAAACTAACAATAACAATAGAAAACAAACAAATAAATAAATTAAATATAACATGAATACACATAAACGATCACACATATATGTATATATATATATATATATATATATATGCATATATATATGTGCATGTGTGTGTGTGTACACATAGGTATATATATATATATATATATATATATATAAAAGGAAGGAAAACGTCTACCTTAAACCACTAACCTAGTTCTAAAACAGATCCTTTGTTCGATAAAATGCATGCCCATTGGCTGATAGGAAGGGGCGCGGTGGATACTAGAAAGCTGATTGGCTAACTAGAAATCCTCAACATATATAAAAACAAGAAGCAACCACAGAATTCGCGCATAAGCCTTACGAATCCTATAGTGGATGAAACGCAGAATATCAGTGTAGCTTAATCGCTATATATATTTTATAAATTACTATATATATATATATATATATATATATATATATACACTAGCATTTCAGTCCGGCGTTGCCCGAGTGTTTGGATTGTATGTTGAGCAAAAAAAACAAAACAAGTGGTAGTATGAAGGCAGGCTCGAACTCGTACCGCAAAGGAGGAAAAGAAAGGGGTAAAACCTAACGTTTATGCTGTTACGACCACCGCCAAACCGGAAACGACATTTTTTAAAATTAAGGCTAGACAATCTAAAGGAAAGGATAACTTTAAAAAATATCGGCGAAAAAAGTGACCCCTCTGTAGAAAATGCCTAGTTGAAGGGGAAGATATTAATGTTTTTAGCCAAATATTTATCGTGTGAAAGGTCGAACGTTAAAACGGTACTGATCTTGGTAAAATCCGTCGCCTCTATTGAAAGTTTAAGGCAGACATGCAAACAGATATGCATACATACATCTATATATTAATAACTAAGAATTTTCGACCCAAACTGATGAAAAAGCTTGCCCTATCTCTGAATACCCTTTATGTAAAATTTCAAATATTTAGACCAGAAGTTGTCTTAGTAATTTGGAAGAAACCGCAGGGGTCAATTTTTTAAAACTTTGACCCCTATTATGACCCCTTAAAATTTATTTTTGGGGGCTCAAAGCAAGTTATTAAGTTAGATCCATGTCCAAGTAACCGATATCTAAAATGTCAAGTGCGTAGACCCAAAATTGTCGGAGGAGTTTGGTAGAGTTCTCAAAGGTCAAATCGTTTAACTTTGACCCGTTAATCGCCAAATTTCTGGCCCAAAACCGATCACATCGATTTTCCGTAATCTCAGTACCCTGTATATCACCGTTCTGCCAGATCGAACGTACCCATTCCTGTGTCTCGATACATAATCTATCATTATATCTTCTATCGTTATATGTAATCAGTTTTTTAAAATAGTCAACCATATAGGAGCCTATAGCTGACCACACACACACACACACACACACACACACACACACACACACACACACACACACACACACACACACACACACACATTCAGCTTTATATATATATATGTATATATATAGATAGATAGACAGTAGATCATACACACACACATACACACACATACAAACATATATAGATGTTAGATCTTATATATGTATATAGATGGTGGATTTTTTATATACATATATATATTGATGGTGGATTTTATATATATATATATAGATTGGGGATCTTATATATATATTTATGATGGATTATATTTATATATGTATAGATGGGGGATCTTATATATATTTATGTAGATAGATGGTTGATCTTATATATATATATAGATAGATGAGGGATCTTATATATAGATGGTGAGATCTTATATACATATATATATATATATATATATATATATATATATATTGATGGTGGATTATATATATATGTAGATAGATGGTTGATCTTATATATATATATATATATATATATATATATATATATATATATATGCATAAAAACCCACTTACGCCATGACATTTCGGGCTTAATGCGTCTCACAAGAAAAAAGAGAAATACGAGTATTATACAAATCTAAAGGTATAAAAATAAAAACGGATTCAAGAACATTCGGATTAGAAATGAAAAATATGTAGAAAAAATAGTAATACATATATAACTATATGTCAATAGGGGGAAAATTACATTTAAAGAAATAATGGAATATATAAGTTATTATATTAGGACGATTAATCAGAATCGGAATCGAGAATCGGAAAAATCAAAAGATTTGGGGTATCGGAATCGGTATCAGAATCGGAAAAACTGATGCCTATTTTCCGATGGAAAAACGATTTTTTTAATTGTCTTTTTTTTTTGTTGATTTTTTTAAAGTAAACTCTTCCATTGCTGGTAATAATGATAAAATAATAAATATTCATTGATTCTAAAATACGAGTAAATCTAAAATCGATAGATCACTATCCACAAGTGTATTTTGAAGTTTTGGAAAATATCTTCATATTTAACATGTGTTTTTACGAAAATAAGGGGAAATAGCAATCTTATAGTTAAATAATTAGAGATTTATATAGAATCGGAATCGGTAATTGTATCAGAATCAGGAATTTAGTACGGATTCGGTAATTGTATCAGAATCGGGAAAATATTGGAAGCGTCCGATCACTAATAATATATATCATTTTTAATTCATTGTGAATTGAATATAAATTTGAACGATCCCGTTTCCTTAAAATGATCTAATGGAATCTTATGGAGTTCTAATTTTTCTGGTGAATCTAATATTTTCAGCTTTTTATAGTCTGTTTGCATACTGCATCTTTCATATATATAATAATTCTCAGCACATGGTTATATATCTAACATAGCGAATTACCAACACATGGAATTCTCTTGAATATATGCTTACACCTCATTGTACGTATTTTTCTATTTTGCTCCTCTTTCCGCGTATTTCCCTCTCTCTTATCTACTCTTTCCCCTTCACCCTATCTGTGTTTTTTACATTCTTATTTTTTTTGTTGTCCTCCTTATTAAATTCCCTACTGATATATATTAGGTGCAGTTGAAGCAAGGAAAAAAGCGCTTCTCCTTTTTTGGCACGGTACCGAGAGCCGCTCTCAATCTTTGGTAAGGCACTGTCGTAAGCGATTTCACCCGCTGCGTGCTTGGTGTAACGCAAAACTCTTTGTAGATAACCAAATAAATTCGAGCGCTTTAAAAGCGGCGGTCAAATGTTTGGATAGATGGATATTAAAGGAGGACATTTGGGGATACCGATCTCATGGGTCAGAGGGGAGAACAACTAACTATGAACTTGATGGTTGAAGGTTCGTAATCTGGTTCGGGATGTGTGCTAGTCTAGTTGCACAGAAGAGCTATGATACAACGAAACAGTCTGTCTATGGATAACTATATATATACATATATACTTTCAATTATTTTTTTACATAAGCAGTAATGTGTTGCTACACAGTCATGAGAATGTTTCGGTAACTTGTTCTACTTCGAGCACTCATGTATTAACCTCGTTATATTTCACTGGTTACCTTACCTCTAGAAAATAGTAACATCAAATAATATATAACTATATATAAAGCTGAATGTCTGTGTGTCTTTTGTGTGTGTGTGCGTGTGTGTGTGTGTGTGTGTGTGCGTGTGTATGCGTCCTTCCTTTTCATAACCTATCATACTTTCATAAATCAGAGTCCATTTTCTGTGGGCTGTTTTTGAACCCAGTCAACGACGGGCACTTTTGCTAGTATATATATATATATTACTAGCATTTCAGCCCGGCGTTGCCTGGGTATTTGGAGGTGCATGTTGAGCTAAGAAAATAAAAAAGCGGTCAATTTTTAAAATTTGTCCCCAATTATGTCCCCTTAACATTTATTGTTTTGGACTCAAATCGAGTTATTAAGTTATATTCATGTCCAAGGAACCTATATCTGAAATTTCAAGTGTTTAGACCCAAAATTGGCGGAGGAGTTTGGTAGGGTTCTCAAAAATCAAATTGTTGAGCTTTGACCCCTTAACAGCCATATTTCTGGCCGAAATCGGATTACAAAGATTTTTCCAAATCTCAGTACACTGTATATTAAATTTCGAGTCGGTCGACTTGAAATTGACAGAGTTATTGCGTTGAAAATGTACACACACAGACACACACAGAGACACGTTCACTTATATATATATACTAGCATTTCAGCTCGACGTTGCTCGGGTGTTTGGAGGTGTATGCTGAGCAAAAAAACAAAAAACAAAAACAAAAACAAAAAAACGGTCAATTTGTTTTTAATTTAACCCCTATTATGACCCCTTAACATTTATTGTTTGGGGCTCAAATCAAGTTATTAAGTTAGATCCATGTCAAGGAGCCTATATCTAAAATTTCAAGTGTTTAGATCCAAAATTGGGTTCTCAAAGGTCAAATAGTTTAACTTTAACGCCTTAACAGATACATTTCTGGCCGAAACCGGACTACAAAGATTTTTCCAAATATTAGTACCCTGAATATCAAATTTCGAGTCTGTAGATTAAAATTGACAGAGTTATTGCGTTGAAAATGTACACACACAGACACGTTCACTTATATATATATATATATATTAAGAGAGAGAGAGAGAGAGAGAGAGAGAGAGAGAGAGAGAGAGAGAGAGAGAGAGAGAGAGAGAGAGAGAGAGATTTTATAAAAATAATATCTATACCTCTCCCCATGTGGGGGTATCAAATTGGTTAAAGGGAAAATTATTCCCAACTAGCTAAACATGCACTTTCGTAAATAATTGAATTTATTCAAGATGTATCGCAAAAACAAAAACAAATAACATATACGTAAATCGCGATATAGCCAAACAGTCAGCACGTGTAAGTGTTTATGCTTCTTACCATGGGTCCCGATTTCGAATTTCGCTAGATTCAGCTTCTTTGATGAGTCGTGGACGACGAAACACGCGTCAGAGGATAATTATATTTTAAAAATAATATATATCTATATATCTATAAAAGTGAACGTGTCTGTGTATCTGTGTGTCTGTGTACATTTCCCTACGCAATAACTCTGTCAATTTTTAGTCTACAGACTCGAAATTTGATATACAAGATACTGTGACCCCCCCTGTAGAAAAGTGCCTAGTTGAAGGGGAAGATATTAATGTTTTTAGCCAATTTTTCGATATTTGTCGTCTGAAAGGTCGAACTTTAAAACGATAATGATCTTGGTAAAATCCATCGCCTCTATTGAAAGTTTATGGCAGACATGGAAACATACATACATGCATACATTTATATATTGGTAACTAAAAATTTTCAACCCAAACTAATGAAAAAGCTTGTCCTATATCTGAATACCCTTTATGTAAAATTTCAAATATTTACACCAAGAATTGTCTGGAAGAGACCGCAGAGGTCATTGTTTTAAAACTTTGACCTCCTATTATGACCCCTTAAAATTTATTAAACCATTCATATTTGAGTTCTATTTTGTATCTGCCAGAGCTGTTTTCATAGATCCAGCATGTTTTTTTTTTTTTTTTTTTTTTTTTTATCAAAATAGACAAATAATAATGAAAGTCAAAGATGAAGGCGGGGAGTTGGACGCAACAAAAACGAAGATAATTACAACGATAAAAAATCATTTGGAAGAAGAATAAAAAAATTAAATAAAAATAAAAATGACGAAGAATAAGAAATAAATTAGATCAACGGAATAAAAAAAAACAGAAGAATAAATAAAGGGTCGGCTCACTCAATCATCATCATCATCATCATCATCATCATCATCATCATCATCATCATCATCATCATCATCGTGCATCTCCTCCTCCTCATCATAATCATCATCATCATCATTATCATAATTGTACATGTCCTCCTCCTTCTTATCCTCATCATCATCATTATCATAATCGTGCATATCATCCTCCTCCTCCTCCTCTTCCTCCTCCTCCTCCTCATCATCATCATTAAAGCGATTGTCTTAATGAGATTATATACCGTTAATTTTTCTGTCTTTCTTTCTTTCGTTCCTTTTTTTTTTGCCAAATCATCATTTTCGAGATGATGCCATCAAATGAAACGGCGCACCTTAGATTAGTTCTCCTCATCTCATGTCTAATGTTGAGACGTTTACTGATATGAAAATTGTCCTTATCAAGTGTATCGGACAAAAAAAAAGATAATTATAATAATATTAATAGTAGCAACAACGTTCGGCTGAGGGAGGCTCTCCTAAAAAATAGACCCCCAGCCTTCCGAGAGTACGCTAAGAAAAAGGGGACGGAGGATAAAATAAAAACACATTCCCCATATTACCCCACACTTCATTAAATGTTTTTAAATATCTCCTGGTCGACAAACAAATAAGATGTACTAATTGACCCGAATCATAAAATTAAAAGAAAAGAAAAAAAAAAAAGAAAAAAGAAAAGCAAACAATGCAAATCCTACTTTTTTTTAACCAATCACAACAAAGATATAAACTGTTGTTTGTAGTTGATTGGTTGATTAGTAGATAATTTGGTTGTGAACCGTTAACATCTCCCTCTTTTACTTTTCTGTTATTTTTTTTTTTTGAGGCAGTCGTATCTTTCGAGTTTCATTTGGAAATATTTTTCTTCCACGAAGTGAATAAATAATGTGAAGATTAAACGAGAAAAAGGAGATAAAGACGACGAATACCATAAATGGATGGATTAAGAATAAAGTCAAAATAAAAACCTGTGAAACCGCACATCAATCACGCCAATTGCACTAGTTTACTCAATCGCTACTTACCGGCGCCAGTTCTTAATATATAATATAAAGATATGCGTAGGAGATTTTAAATTTCTCCGGAAATCATTTTAATATAAAGTGCTAAATTGTTTAGGTATTGATTAACCAATGTGATTCTCCTTATGAGATTTTTTTTACAAACGAGTCACAACTTATCAAGGACCGGAAGCTACTCAAGGATAAGGGTTAATGAGTGTAAGATAGTCCATGGGACAATATCGTAGTAATCTCTATATTAATAGGAGAGCGTGTGTTATTTATTTTGTTTGTCGCGATTACATCCGAGTGACTGTCGTTAAATTGTTACGGACTTCCATTTTTTTGTAATAAATTAGTTTAACAAGAATTATTCATAAGTTTTGGTTTCGGTTTCGATTATAGCTAATGCCACTCCAGTAATCTATTTGTTATAAATAATTTTTTCAAGAATTATTTATAAATTTTGGTTTCGATTTTAGCTGAAGGAACTGAAGTTTATATATATATATATATATATATATATATATATATATATGTATATATATATATGTATATATATATATGTATATATATATATATATATAATTATTTTAGATTAGTTCTCTTCATCTAATGTCTAATGGAGAGACCTTTACTGATATGAAAATTATCCTTATCAAGTATATCGCTCATATAGCTAATGCCACTCCAGTAATCTATTTGTTATAAATAATTTTTTCAAGAATTATTTATAAATTTTGGTTTCGATTTTAGCTGAAGGAAATGAAGTTATATATATATATATATATATATATATATATATATATATATATATATATATATATATATATGTATAAATTTTTTCATAAATTTTGGTTTCGGTTTCGATTCAAGCTGATGCAGCCAAGTCATATGGACATGTTTTTATTTTTGAAATCGAAACTTTACAAGATATAAAAATTGATAGAACATTAACTATTACACTATATACGAAATCTGCAAGAATTAAAATATAATATTTAAGCGTGCTTGTTTGCTTAGATAAATACTTGCAGTTTTAACAAAAGAGCTGCAATGATATCAAAGCGTCTCCGTTTACGCTGAAGATCAACAGCATGCCAACATCAATATATTACATATGAAAGAGTCTCATGTAGAATTTTTACATGCCCCTCTAGTCGCTAGTATTAGGAATATAAAATTTTAATGTTCTTTCTCGTTTGTTCATTTTTTTTTCTGCCAACTCATCATTTTTAAGAAGATGCTGGCAAGAACAACATCAAATAAAATCACGCATCTTAGATTAGTTCTCTTCATCTAATGTCTAATGGAGAGACCTTTACTGATATGAAAATTATCCTTATCAAGTATATCGCTCAAAAAATAATTATAATAATATTAATAGCAGTAACAGCGTTCGGATGGGGGAGCCTCTAACAGAAATAGACCCTTTGCCTTACAAGTATACGCTAAGAAAAGAGGAAGAAAGATAAAAAAAAAATCATTTTCTCCATTATTGCTCCACAACCCATTGGCTCTTTAAATGTCTCTTGGTCGACAAACAAATTAAATGTACTAATTGACCCGAATCATGAAATTCAAAAGTAGCAAACAATGCAAATTCTTTTTTTTTAACGAATCACAACAAAGATATAAACTGTCACTTTCAGTTGATTGGGCAATTAGAAAATGATTTCTTTGTTAACCGTTAACATCTTCCTCTTTTTCATTTCTCTTAGATTTAGACAGCTGTATCTTTCGGGTTAATAATTTGGGACAATTTTGCTTCCACGACGCAAAAGAGAATGCAGAGAGTTTGACGACAAAAAAAAAATGATTAAGACGACAAGACAATGAATGGATGAATGCATAAATAAAACCTCAGAGAATGGCAGGAGTGTACAATCCAGACTTCCACTGATAACTCCAAATGATTAGCAACAGTGATCAAAAGAAGCAGAGGGTATTGCAAATCTGGGTAAACTTGCTGTCATTCAAACTCCGAAGCATATCACTGCCAATCAACTATCGCTAGAAATAACCTGTGTAAAATTTGTGACCAATGAGTAAATACAAATAACTTCTGCTTTCAAGAAATATGCTGATAAATAATGTCGATGCTTGTTCTTTCTAGGCAATACACTATTTAGTAGTTAGGGCACAATTATAATTTGACGAAGAGGTCTTCCCTCGAAATATATTATGGAACATGGTTACACACATTGTATAAAAGTTAAGGGTGAATCAAGTGGGGTTCATTAAACAAAATAAAAACATTGTTCTTGTCTATTCTAAAAACCGGCATATTTCCATGCCTTACCTTGTGAGTGCCTTGGCTGATGCCTCTATATACGAAACCCATTTTAAATGTAACATTACCAAATAATGCTAGCAACAGAAAAGTCCTTTTAGGTACAGCTCACAAGAAATTGTAAACATGCAACAACAACATGATTGAAGCTACTTAAAAATACATATAAAAGTGTCATTACACGAGGTAAAATTTAACAGATGATGAAGAGTTCATGCATCATCTTTTTATTAACGTGTATTTTTGTTCGCTTTTATCAGTGAACGATCAATAAAAGCAATTCAAATTATAAAGTCCTTTTATACATGTTTTTCAGGATGTCTATACGTGCTGGTCTTTCATTCCTAGCCGCTTTTTGTAGTCGTTGAGGATTGGCCGTGAACCCTCGTGGTTGTTAACAATCTATTTAACACGAATTTGGGAAGTGATGCTGTTCAATGGTTAACAATACGGACTGACGAACAAAATCACTCTCACTTATTATTAGGTGTAGGGGAAGATAAAGAGTGGGTAAAATTATTGATAGTGGTTTCAGCAAGGCGAGTGTTTTCCGTGAAGAACAGGCTAGAGGGCACTATAGATTAGAGCTCAGACGAACACTTGTCATGGAAATAACGATAGAGCAGAGACAGGCTCCCAAATTCTCTTCTGTGGAAAAGAGGTTGCAGAGAAGAGAAAATAGCATCCCCACGAGGCTACAAAGTCTATTTTGAACTCTGTTAAGGCAGAATAAGTGGCTTTCAGCAGCTCCTTCCCAGATGTTACAACAGTACTCACTCCTCGGACGTACTTGGCTCTTATACAGGTAGGAAATTGCATCAACAGTGAGATATCTACTGGGGCAGTAGAACGATACCACAATTTTCCCAGCGGCCTTGGCAACGGATTTGATGCACGTGTTCCATCTCAGATCAGGAGTAAAAGTCAGACCCAGAATCTTGTCAAAACAGGGTCTTCCAAAGTCGAGAGCCATTCATTTCAATTGATGCCAGATGGAGATCAGAGTGTTGATGATGTAAAGATAGAAGCTTTGTTTTAGATGCATTAAAAGTAACCAGTCACCTCCTTCCCCATTGCACCACGGGATCAAGACCAGAGTAAAGAGAAGCAGATAGAACTTAGTAGTTTACAGCCCTTGACGTTTGCAATAGATCGTAGTGTCATCAGCATAAATGTCTACGGATGATTTAAGTATGTGTTTTGGGAGATCATTGATGTAGATCAGGAAGAAAGTTGGGCCTTGGATGGATCTCTGAGAGACTTCAACATTACAAGTGTGAGATTCTGATTTCTACTCATCAACCATTCTTATGAACCTATCAGAGAGAAATGATTTAGTAAATGAAAAGACATTTCCAACTAAATCGTAGTTAGAGATTTTGTCGAGTGACCTTTATGCCACGCCTTTTCAAAGGCTTTATATATGTTAAGGGCAATTGCCTTAGAAATGAAAGTCTCCATCGAGAAATTTACTAATCCTATGAGATGTAACTGTTAGCACATCTGATGTAGATCTAGCACATGGGAAACAACATTGACTGTCACTGAGGAGGCAATTTTTGCAGATGGGACTGACTACTTCTCTATTTATCACAGATTCCCGCAACTTATAACGCGCAGAAGACTGATTGATCTATATTGATGACCGATCACCTGAATGTTAAAATACAGGTCATGCTGGTGATGTTTTCCAGCGTGTTGGGAAGCAATTCTTCTTAAGACTTAAACAGCTTTGTAAGTATAGGAGTAGCTCTGATTGAAGCTTTTTGAGCACGATAATATGGTGTACCGTTATTGAATCGAGGTTTTTGATTAGCTTAGCAACATCACGTACAGATATTTGTATGTTTTCAGACACAGGAGGAAATACGGGAGGTTGGCGGCCCTGATCGCATAGTATAGAATTAGCTGCAAAGTTTTTAGCAAAGATTTGGCTTTGTCCGATGCTAACGGAATTACTGCAGGTCTATGTTTGATTGTTGGTATAGAGCACACACTTTTATTCAGGAGGCAGTTTGTTATTTGCCAAAATTGGTGAGAACTAAGCTGCTGCTCAGCTACTTTTTACTGAACGGACTGAGCTTACAACTCTCTCACGTTCTTTATTACTCTTTTACAGTAGTTGATGGCAGTTCTGAAGGCGGCTTTAGTCTCAGTACATCTATTACGTTAGAAGCAATGGAAATAATGATTTCTGTGCACAATACCAGCAGTAGATTCTGGAGAGAACCACAGCTGGCTGTTAGTTTTTTGTCGAAAGTTTTTGGAGGGTATGAAGCGATCTATGTCTACAATTAACGATTCCGTCAGGTCTGATACTACGGCGGACACATTCTTTTTAAACATGGAACGCAGAGGTAGATCTGCTCTAAATGTACGAAAGCTATCCAAGTCAGCCATAGAGTATCAATTTACTGTACGATAGAGAGGTATGTCGGATGACTTATAACATTTTGTTTTTATCTTAACTGAGACAACTAATTGGTCGGAAGATCCCAGTAGGGACAGAACAGAAGATGAACATAGCTCAGGGCAAATTGTGAGAAAAAAGGTCTAGGAGACTTGCATAGTGACCATCAGTGTCAGGCACACGGTGGGTTCGTGAACACTCTGAATTAGGCCATAAGCAATTGAGAAATCATGAAAGAACCTCACCTTATCATCTGTCTTGTTTGAATGGGTCAGCCATTCCACATTGTGAACATTGAAGTCTCCACAGACGTGAATGTTAGCCGAAGTATGCGCATTCAGGATGTAGTCAATTTTCTCAGATATGCTCTTAATGATAGCAACTCTGCTGTTATGGAATCGAAAGAGGGCAAATATAAACGCAGTAGTGTAAGCAAGTGCGATCCGAAAACCCAGATAGAGCAATTTAGAGTTTTCCCTGGAAATGTCTCTACCACATGGAAAGCCATCTCTAATGTAGGTAGATATTCCATGCGCATGGCGATCTTGGGAGTTAGATTTGGATGTTACATTAGAAATCCTTTAATTATGAACTCATCTAGGGAAATAGTGGGTCCAATGCGATTTTCGATTAGGAAGAATAGGTCTAGTTTGGTCTATTATAATTGAATTTGAACCTTTGGAAGGTTGAAATGTAGACCCCTGATGTTGGATGTGGGACCATGATCGTGGGGTGTATGATAGAGTTCTGGGTTTAATCGTGCATCTTTCTGGAGACATGTAGAATAGGTCGACAGATTTAGCGCAGAGAGTGAAAGTAAGGGAGAAAAAGAAATGAAGAAATTTATTTTGTAGACCATAATAAGGTAAAGCCGTAAGAATTACCTACTAATATGGTACCGAGAAGCCAAACTAGAAGCCCAACCAGAAACCCAACCAAAATCCATTCACCAAAAGGTAATACAACAGCCCAAGTATTTTTACCCTACTCATAAGACGGTCTCCTTAGTGGTTAGTCCAAGGTACTTGTCCCTAACTCTGAGGCGGATAACGTCAGCCCAGTAATACGTTTACCTCCAGCACGCTTTTTAATGACATGGTTACAAGGATAGAAATAGAAACAGTGATAGTGATGCACGGGCAGAGTCTTGAGACAACATTAACTTAGATTTCTACATTGTCGAGCGCATGTCGTCTGTAGATAGGACTGATTAGAATCTGTCTTTCACTAATACGTTACGACCTTTCTATGTCATATTATTCGACATCTGTATTTCTAATACGTTTTGTCTAGGGAGCTAACCTTTGACCCTGCACTCCAATCACGCTACCTGCACTAGTTAACTAGATCGCTACTTACCGGCGCCAGTTCCTTATATATAACATATAGATATGCGTATGAGATTTTAAATTTCTCCGGAAAACATTCTAATGAAAAGTGCTAAATTGTTTAGATATTGGTCAATCACTGTGATTGTCTTAATGAGATTTTTTTACAAACGATTCACAACTTATCAAGGCCAGGAGGTCACTCGAGGATAGGGGTAATGCGGGTAAGGTAGTCAACATGACAATATTGTAGTAATCGTTAGTATTAGGATTATAAACCTTTAATGTTTTTCTTTCTTTCGTTTTTTTTTCTTTTTGCCAACTCATCATTTTCGAGAAGATGCAGGCAAGAATAACATCAAATGAAATCACGCATCTTAGATTAGTTCTCTTCATCTCATATCTAATGGCGAGACCTTTACTGATATGAAAATTGTCATTATCAAGTATATCGGACAAAAAAAAATAATTATAATAATATTAATAGCAGCAACAACGTTCGGATGGGGGAGGCTCTAACAAAAATAGACCATATGCTTTCCAAGTATACGCCAAGAAAAGAGGAAGAAAGATGAAATAAAAACATTTTTCCCATTATTTCCCCGCCCCCATTAGCCCTTTAAATGTCTCTTGGTCGACAAACCAATTATGTGTACTAATTCACACGAATCATGAAAGTAAAAATTAGCAAACAATGCAAATTCCCCCCCACCTTCGGTTTTTTAACGAATCACTGTCACTTTCAGTTAATAGGGATATAAAAGATGCTTTCTTTTCTAACCGATAACATCTCCCGCTTTTACTTTTCTTTTATATTTAGAAGCCGTATCTTTCGAGTTTATTATTTGAGATAATTTTACTTCAACTGCGCAAAAAAGATTTCTACTGATAACTCTATGTGATATAAAGAAGCAGAAAATATTGCAAATCTGGGAAGACTTGCTGTTATTCAGACTCCAGAGCATACCACTGGTAACGATCACTAGAAATGATCCGTGTAAAAGTTGTGACTAATGGGTAAATACAAAAAAAGCTTCTGCTTTCCACAAATACACTTTTAAATATACTCAATACCTTTTCGCTTAAGATAATGTAATATTAGGCAAATAAGTCACAATTTTATTTTGACGAAGAGGTGTTACCTCGAAATATATAATGGAACACGGTTGTCCATATTGTGTAGAAGTTGAGGGTGAATCAAGGTAACCCATTTTAAATTTGACATTAATAATACCACCAGCAGAAAAGTATATTCCGGTGAAACCTGCAGGGGATAGAAAACATGCAAAAACAACATGATTGAAGCTACTAAAAATACATATAAAAGGACACGAGGTATATATATATATATATATATATATATATATATATATATATACAATATACATATAAACAAACGATGAAGAGTTCACGCATCATCTTTTTATGAACGTATAGTTTTGCACGTGTTCGTTTTTACCAGTGAGCGATCAATAAAACAATTCAAATAATAAAATCCTTTTATACAAGTTTTGCATGGTGTTTATACGTGCTGGTCTTTCATTCCTAGCAGCTTTTTGTAGTCGTTCAGGATTGGCCGTGCCCCCCTTTCATGTTTGTTGACAATCTAACTTAACACGAATCTAGGAAGTAGGTCAGTAGTTAACAATACGGACTGACGAACTGAATGTCTCAAGTTCGAATGTAGTTCGTTTCACAAAATTACTCTCACGATGTTGGAAACGTTACGTTGTTGCTCTCGTAAGTACCTCTTTCTAGAAAAAATAATCTGTCTAGAGAAACATCGGGGAAACCAATGCCATCAATAGCGTTCTCAGATTCATACGATATGAGGATGCACACAAATCTATTAATGCATGAAAGCACAATGGCGACTTGCTAAGGTTTCAAATTTTTTTAATAAAGAGGGATTATTGTCGATGAGGCGAGACTACATAACTGATTACTTATTTGCATAGTGTTTTTAACTTAATGTTTACGATAGCGACACAGGGAAAGATTGACGAGGCAACATTAACTTAGATTTTTTGCATTGTCGAACGCATCTTGTCTGGATGAAGGACTGGCTAGAAACTGTTCTTTCGCTAACAGGTGACGGTATTTCTATGTCATATTATTAAAATTTCTAGCGCGTTTTGTCTAGGGAATAAATCTGCTCTGGTTAATTCAATAGCTACTTACCGGCGCAAGTTCATGATATATAACATATAGATATGCATAGGAGATTTAAAATTCCACCCGAAAACATTCTTATGTAAAGTGCTAAATTGTTGAGAGATGTTTTATAGAAGAAAACGTGATGTAGGCTTCAATTAAAAAAAAATGTAATTTTGAGACTCTCCTTTAACAATAATTGACTTAACAAATTGTCAAGCCCGGATAAAAGTTGGTGATAAAAGTCATTCTTGGGTAGTTTAAGACCAGATTAATTTTATATAAGTATACCTCCCATCTTCTATTTTCCTCGTTCTGTTGTGTAATCTTGGCGGTCGTTGAGACCGCGACAACTGATTTACAAGTATAAAAAATATAAAAAAACTAGCTCACGAAAGAAAACACAATTCCAACAGATTATGTATAGATCAGTTGTACTCTGAGCGTGCGTGTGCATGCATGCGTGTGTGTGTGTGTGTGTGTTTGTGTTACCATCGGGGAAAATGATCCTTCAAACGCTAAAACTCCCACTTTAATAAAGTCAGTGCATAATACAAAAATCTATACACACACTTTGTCGTTCGGTTGATCTCATCTGCTAATCTCATCTGCTAAAACTTTCCGCATTCTGCTCCTAGCTGCAAAGCATCTTCAACTGTCTCAAACTGAAAATTGTCCGAAACTAATTCAAAATATATTGACTAAAGGATCAGAAATCCTATGTCCGAATCTTTTGTCTTACTCTGCCACTCATCTTTGATTAGCCATCTTACTTCCGGGTATTTATTTGTCTTTGTGCGTATCAGTGTATTTTTAACCATCGTCATTTCTTTTGTTTACTTCTGGCAACCTTTTTTTAGAATCACTGCCTAACACTCTGAAGTGACATCCATAGTATTACAAATGTTTTAGAAAAAGAAATATATCGTTATACTAAAATTAAATTGAATGTCCCCTATTTAATTGACTGGTATAAGATTTAATCTAAAAACGGAATATTTCTTTTTATATTTTCTCTTCAGATAGTTATCTACACAAGTAACCAGTAAATTTTTCTCTCCCGCTTGGATCGGTAATTGTTTTTCTAATAGATTGTTGTTCCTTGTCCCGAAAATATTTAATGTTTCCATATTATTATTGTGTGTAAGCTACTCTACACTTTCCATTTGAGTATGGGACACTGTTTTTTATATCATTGTTTAGGGGATTAACTACTCCAAGACTTTATTTTACGTACTTACTTCACAACGTTTAGTAAATTAGCAGATTTTCCGTATTATATATATATATATATATATATATATATATATATTATATATATATATATAATTTCATGCATATTAAAATTGTATATATTCGATTGTAAATGTAACTAGATGATTTAAATGTTAATATTTAGACTATGTTTTGCTATATATATATATATATATATATATTTATATATATATTTATATAAATATATATATATTTATATAAATATATATATAGTAATTTATATATACATATAATATATATATATATATAGTAATTTATATATATATAGTAATTTATATATATATATATATATATATATATATATATATATATATATAGCAATTTATAAAATATATATGGCGATTAAGCTACACTGAATATTCGGCGTTTCATCCACTCTAGGATTCCTCAGACTTATATATATTTTATAAATTACTAACTAGCTCTGCCTACGTATTGAGCACTTTTGAAGTAAATACTTAAAGTTTACGCATAAATCTATACTTTCGTATATTAATTTTATGTGAGTAAATGAAGTATATATATATATATATATATATATATATATATATATATATATATATATATACTAGCAGGCAGCCCGGCGGTAACATAAATCGGAAAAATCAAAAACCATTCTTTTGATTGTGTTTTTTATTTGATTTAATGTACCGCTTGTAGTAAGGATAAAATATTAAATATTCATTGATTTTAAACTACCAGTAAAACAACAATCGATCGATCAGCCCCTCCCCCCCAGTGCATTTTTACGTTTTAGAAAATATATGCACATTTTCTATGTGTTATTGCAGTAATTGGAACAAAAATAAAAGCCTTATGGTTAAATATTGAGAGATTTATAAAGAATTGGAAAAGAAATCGGTAAATATATCGGAATTGGCAAAAATGTTGGAATCGTTCCATCACTAATATACACATATGTACACACACACACACACACACACACACACACACACATATATATATATATATATATATATATATATATATATATATATACAGACTCCTAAAAATTTATTTTTTGTGCGTATTGATATTCATATTAAACACCCTTTCTTCTATTATTTATTTTATTTAAAAAGAAAATACAACTTGATTATATATGATTGTAGAAATAGCATTCATCTGCAAAAGTTCTAGCTAATTTGCATATTCTTTTTCACATTTATTTTAATTAATTACTATTAGTTTTTTCGGTTTTCTCATGTAATGATCATCTTTAGTTAACTATTACGTGTAATTATAATCATGCAATTATTCTACACGATTTATATTTGCATAATAATTGCGCAATAAGATTATAGCAAATACGCACCTCTTTCTGTATATATATATATATGTATATATATATATACATATATATATATATATATATATATATATATATATATATATACCTGTTAGTTGTTTGTCTACAGACATAGTACATATTCGACGGATCGGTTTTTAACCTTAGGTGACTACAAGCAAAAACCAGGGTGGCAAAGGACACTCTAAATGGCTTTCTGTTTGCTGACGATTGTGCCCTTAACGTTACCTCTGAGGCAGGCATGCAACACAGTGCAAACATATTCTCGGAGGCCTGTGAGAACTTTGGCCTCACAATTAGTACCAAGAAAACCGTGGTGATACACCAGCCTGCTCCGGGAAAACCATATGCAGAACCCAACATTTCAATCAGGGGACAAAGACTCAATGCGGCTGACAAGCTCACCTACCTCGGCAGTACGGTCTCCCGCAATATAGTCATTGACGATGAAATTAACACCAAAAGCAAGCGTTGCCTTTGGCAGACGCCACAAGCATATATGGGACAGAAGAGGCATCTTTACTCGAATACTTAACATCCATCCAGATCCATCTCCAGAGATAGATTTCAGTAAGATATCATGATATTGTAAGGGTACCTTCATCTTCTCTTCTAATCCCAGTTGTTAGTTACTATATTAATAGGTTCTATGTTACTTTAAAGCCATTTAATGATATCATCAATGTTATTCAAATTTATGTTGTTAATATTTGGTTTTATTGCTTTAATTAATACTAACTGGACGCCCGGTGTTATCCGATATTTTACGTACAATACGTTTAAATATAATATTTTAATTTATGCAGATTCCGTATGTATTATTATAGAATCAACCCTCTATTGATTATTATATATTACGAGGAATAATTTTCCCGAAATGCAAATTCGGAAAAAAAAATACAAACAAAAACAACAAAAAAAAAACAACAACAAAAAATGAAATAAAATAAAGATAAAATAAATAAATATAAAAAAAATAAATAATGTCGTTCATCAAACTCCGTCTGTGCTTATTTACAATATAACGTCAACTGATATGTGGGCTTGACGATGAATGCCCTGGAAAAGTTACTTATGATTAATGTTTAGTTTTTAAATATGCAAACGAAGAAATGATTTGCGGCGATTTTAAATAGTACCTCTTCTTTTATCGTAAATTGGACTCATTAACTCATTAATAAGAAATAATTAAAATCAAATGGTGAGGTAAATCCGGGCTTGAATATGGGATCATTCGGTCTGAAATTGAATGCTTTACTACTAAGCTATATCTACAGATTTTAATAAATCTGTTTTTGTTTTGTTTTTTTTTTAAAGAAGAAATGATTTGCTTAAAATTTATTATTTCCCTTGGCCAGTGTTACATAAAATATTCTCACATAAAAATCATTCTATTTTGTCTATAAGAGAGAAAAGCTATTTTTAAGATCGGATTTTTTCGATTTTCCATACTTATCGGATGCATTTCTGTACAAAACATATCTAAGAACACTGCCAGACATATAAATTAGCTTTGTGCGAAATGTGCAAAAGGTAGGCTTAGCCGTTTCAGAACCTATGAGGAAGGCACTCACAGATACACAGAGTGATTTTTATATAATAGTAAAGATATAAAGTTTTAGAGGTACATGCTGTCTACTATGCGTTTACGAAATTGGGATAAAGGGACAAGAATGTTGGTTAGTTTGCAATGACGATACTGTCAGGAAAACGATCAGTTGGCAAATTAGTATGATTTCAACTGTTTTTAGATACTCCCATCAGTGCTGATAATGTCGGCCCGTGTCATAAGTACTCAATTCCCTGCCATTTAAAATTTAATTACCGGTGGCTGCGAGGAAAGGCGCTAACTCGCAAAGCCAAAGTTGGCTTTGTTGGCTGGGTTCGAATATCTCGACCAGCAGCAATTATCATTTCCTACATTGATAATTACAAAAGCATTAAGCACTAATGTATAAGTATACAATATTAACAATAATTGAAAAAATTATCATACGTATATATATCTAATATATAAAAGGCTGTCTGTCTGCCTCCATATTTTTGAACTCTATCTCTTTCGAAACTAAAAGTCGCAGAGCGGCGGTAGGGGCCTCAAATTATTTTTATGGACTATTCTTTAATGGACCAAAATTAAAAAAAAAAATCGTTATACATTTTGTACATTCACCTTAGTTTATTTATAATTTAAAATTTTTAACCAGTTCATAAGTGTGTGTGTCACGTTGGAATAGTAGTAACCTCACCATTTTTTAATGAAACAGTTTAGCTTTCGGTTTCGATTCTAGCTAATCGCACCACAGTATTTTTTTTTACTTTTGAAATCACGACTCTATAATAATATATACGAAATCTGGACAAATTAAAATATCATACTTAGGTGTATTTTACGACCGGAAAAAAATTAACACGTGACGATATTTCTATGTCATATTATTAAAATTTCTAGCGCGTTTTGTCTAGGGAATTAACCTGCTCTGGTTAATTCAATAGCTACTTACCGGCGCAAGTTCATGATATATAACATGTAGATATGCATAGGAGATTTAAAATTCCACCCGAAAACATTCTTATGTAAAGTGCTAAATTGTTGAGAGATGTTTTATAGAAGAAAACGTGGTGTAGGCTTCAATAAAAAAAAAATGTAATTTTGAGACTCTCCTTTAACAATAATTGACTTAACAAAGTGTCAAGCCCGGATAAAAGTTGGTGATAAAAGTTATTCTTGGGTAGTTTAGGACCAGATTAATTTTATATAATTATACCTCCCATCTTCTATATTCCTCGTTCTGTTGTGTTATCTTGGCGGCCGTTGAGACCGCGACAACTGATTTACAAGTATAAAAAATATATAAATGATATATATATATATATATATATATACGTGTGTGTGAGAGAGAGTTATTGTGTGTAGATAAATATTACCTGACCATATATATCTTTTTTTTTTTTTTTTTTTTTTATTACATTATCACCCCAAACAAGGCAAATTGCCACTTTGGTGTAGGGGGCTACTATCAGGGGAAACAACTACTGGGGTACTATGTAGGGATTTGGGCAGCAAGGTGTCGGTTCACGTTACACTTGAACTTCTGCACGTCAGTACTGTTGGGGAAGCAGGGACCTGGAATGGAATTCCAGAGTCTTGCGGTTCTGGGGAAGAAACTATTGGAGTAAAAAGATCTTTTACATCTAGGGATCTCTACAGTGTGGGGGTGGGATCTAGTAGCCTGTCGGGTTTGTCGAGGGTGCTCGCGTCGTGGGGGCACAAGTGATTGCAGTTCGTCAGCGCATTCACCACTAAAATACTTGTAGAAAAGGCAGAGGGATGCAACATTTCGTCGATGGGACAGAGGCTGAAGCTTAGATGCCAGTTCAGGGCCTATAAGGTTTGCGACTCTCTTTTGAACCTTGTCAAGGAGCGAGAGACTAGTAGCAGATGCACCAGCCCAGATGTGGCAGCAATACTCCATACATGGGCGAATGGTGGCCTTATAGAGGTACAGGATACTTTCGGGTGTTAGTAGTTTTCTAGCACGGTAGAAAGAGCCTACCTTTCTTGCAGCGGCCCTGGCAATGCCTTCAATGTAATTGTTCCAACTCATGTTTCCTGTGAACGTAAGGCCAAGGAGTTTGAAAGATGGACTCTCAGATAAAGAGTCGTTGGCCATTGCTATGGGTGGTAGAGAGGGTTTCTTGTAATTATTGAATGAAACTAGTTTAGTCTTGGCAGCATTGAACGCGACCAACCACTTTTGTCCCCATTCCACTACAGATTGGAGGTCTTCCTCTAGTGTTTCTGCCATTTCTTTAGAAATGTGTTCATTCGTCTTCCTGTCGTGTCTGCCATAGAGTGTAGTGTCATCAGCATATATACCCATCTCAGAGGCAATGTTGTCGGGGAGGTCATTTATGAATATCAGGAACAATAGAGGTCCAAGGATAGAACCCTGGGGCACTCCCGCATTTATATCATATTGTTTAGATGTGCGACCGTCGAGGACTACCTGGATTTTTCTCTTATCTAAGAAGGATTTAATTATGTTAAGTATCTAGGTTTGGGTGATAATGAATAACGGCTATAGAAGGCCGATTGACAAATCTAATATATAAAAAGCTGTACGTTTGTCTGTCTTCATATTTTCAAACTCTATTTCCTCCGAAAGAAAAAGTCGCAGAGCGGCGCTACGTGCCTCAAATGATTGGACTTTTTACGGGCCGTATTTTGATGGGTCTTTAGCCGCTAACATAGTTTTTTAAGGGGTCAAAAATGGGTCAAAAATGGGTCAAAAATGGGCCAAAAATGGGTCATAAATGGGTCAAAAATGGGTCAAAAATGGGCCAAAAATGGGTCAAAAATGGGTCAAAAATGGGTCAAAAATGGGTCAAAAATGGGCCAAAAATGGGTCAAAAATGGGTCAAAAATGGGTCATAAATGGGTCAAAATAAAAAACAAATCGTCATGCATTTTCTACATTCATCTTTGTCTTTTTAATCTCTAACTTTTAACCACTTTATATGCCTGTCAGATCGGAATAGTGGTACCGTCACCTGCTTTGAATGCTTCGGTTTCGATTCTAGTTGGTGTCACCCAAATATTTTTTTTTTAATTTTGAAATCACGACTCTATAATAATACATACAAAATCTGGACAAATGAAAATATATTTAAGCGCGTTTTAAGACCGGTAAAAGCCGCCTCCACCCCACCCCCGCTAGTAGATACATATATCGGTCTGTAATAATAATTAATGCATTAAAGTAGGAGAAAGAGAAAGGGAGAGGGAAAGAGCCCGAGGGAAAGCAAGACTGACACAGACAATGGGGAAAGAACCGTGCATAAAGGTATAATTTCGTCAAATCGGCAAAAATTTCGCGTGCACTCGTCTCCCTCTCATTTCGTCTCGCCACTCTTTTTCTCGTTTTACCTACCTACATATCATTCTCTGTCTCATTCTGCACCAAAAATTTGGGTGAGGCCCGAATGCTGTATTTGGCGCACCCTAATATATTTTCATTTCCAATCGACTGTAAACGATGGGAAGTACCTTCATCAACGCCTGTCGGTTCAGGCAAATTTTGAATGACGAGAAAAACATACTCATAACCTTTAAATCATCTAATCACGTTTTAAATCGCATATATAATTTTTTTTTCATCGCAGCAAAATTATATATATACTAGCAGAACCCGTTGACAGGCGTTGCCCGGAGGAAGCCCCCCCCCCATCCACTTGCAAAAAAGTAAACTACGCTTGTTGTTGGTGCACATTACCATCTCTAGACAATTGCGGACACTAGCGGCCGTGGCTGAAATGAAATAATCTGGCTTTTCTCCCGTGCGGAATCATATCTCCTGGATGATGGGATGTGTCTCCTAGCGGCTTCGGCTGCAGGGAGACAGGGTAGTCGTACTCGTCAAGGATCCATTCTTGACAATCAGCCCGACAGGTGAGGGGCCGAGATTCGGCTCAGCACCTGTCGGACTGAGGTACACTGCTCCCACACCCGCGTTGCTAATGCTGTTTTTATCGTAGTTTTAGCTCTAATTGAGTTCATATGTGCATAATATCTTTGTTTAATTGATCCTTGTGTCATTTCGATATCTTTTTTGTGTATGCTTGTAGATTAATCCGCTAATGTAGCTTCATAAACAAGGGATTTAGCTTCACAGTTGCCCTCCAATGGGCACTTATATATATATATATATATATATATATATATATATATATATATATATATGTGTGTGTGTGTGTGTGTGTGTGTTTTCACTTTCGGTTATAAAAGAGATGAGTATTGATTGAAAAGATCTTGATCTAGGTATCTAAAACGGCCCGCAATTATCAGGTTTGAAACCGACGGTACCGATGACTTATCTAATCTAAATTTTCTGTAAACAAAACATTAGTATATATATATATATATATATATATATATATATATATATATAAAGCTGAATGTCTGTGTGTGTGTGTCTGGTCACGAATAGGCTCCTATATGGTTGATTATTTAAAAAAAAAACTGATTACATATAATGATAGATGATGTATCGAGACACAGGAATGGGTATGTTTGATCTAGCAGAACAGTGGTTCATTAAAATTTTGGGGTCTGCGTTCGCACCTAGTCTCCATAGAATGTAAATAGGCAAAAGCTTTAATAAAGACTTTTCATATCTATCTGCATAAGTATACTTTTATAATTATGTTTCAGTTTGAAGAAATATGGTATAATAAAATTATGAGGTGTTCGTTCGCACCTGACCTCCATAGAATGGAAATATGTCACAAAGTTTAACAAGGATTTTTTAATATAGATCCACAGAATATTGTGATAAATGTTTCAGTGTGAACAGGTATGGTATAATAAATTATGGGGTTTATCTATTTGTTTTTACATTCATCATATGTTGCTTTGGTCTTGATACCCCCAAATTCGACTCAAATTTACACTTCCTTTTCATAACCTATTATACTTTCATAAATCAGAGTCCATTTTCTGTAGGCTGTTTTTGAACCCAGTCAACGACGGGTGCTTTTACTAGTATATATATATATATATATATATATATATATATATTGAAAAAATGCTAATTAGTAAAAACTTTAAGAAAATGCTCAATACTAATGCAGAGCAAATATATATTTTTTTATTGCCGGTTTATCTACTTAGTTACACATGTTTCGGTTACCGAATCATATCAACGACCCAGTAACTTCATCAGACTTTACAGAAAACCTCTGTAAAGAAAATTTCTGTAAAGTCTGAAGTTACTGGGTCGTTGATATGATTCGGTAACCGAAACATGTGTGATTAAGTAGATAAAACGGTTATATATATATATATATATATATATATATATATATATATATATATATATATATATATATATATATGCGCATGCTTTACTGTGAGAAGTTGAATTCCTACTAGACACTGTCATCGAGTGTCTAAGGTCTCTCTCTACCGAACAATCTGGAACAAGGACAGTCTGTTCTCTACAAGTAAACCCTGACTAAATATTTCAAATCACGTAATATTCACGATCCAAATAAGATCTCCTCAGTACGACTAACTCACACTGGCTTTTACGAGGAATACTGCACCTTCTTTAAGTGATGTTACCTCAAATGTGGCTGTATATATATATATATATATATATATATATATATATATATGTGTGTGTGTGTGTGTGTGTGTGTGTGTGTGCATGTCTGTAAATATGGGTTGAACATGTTATAATCAACATCTGCTTGTTCAAATGCGGTGTGAAGTAAGTTAAATTGGTGAATAAGAATAAAAAAATAACATGAAAAAAATTTAAAAAAAAGATCGGTAAAAATTGAAAATGTCGAGAAGAAATAATAAGTCTGTTCTCATGTAAAAGGCAGAAAACTATTATTACGTCCTGTCGCTCATTATTGGCGAGCTAATTCTAGTCCGCCACGCTGTATCAAACTGGTGGATGTAAACTATCGCATGGGTCGGCGAGCCTGAAAGGACCTGGCAACGAGGTGGCAGTTAGCTCCCACTTGCAAATCAACACCCATGAGGCGGGAAATGCTTATTCTGTTTCTTGAATGTGAGAACTATGATTTTCACTGACCCGATAATTTTCTCCCTGTCGAGACAATACACACAACTCAGTCGCATACATACACAACAAAGCCCATTTTTAGACTCTTTTTCAGCCCCCTCCAAACAAGGTGTATTGCCATCTGGGACATAAGGGAACATGTCTAACATGTCTAACAGAGAACTGTGGGGAGTTGAGCAGCGAGATGTCTGTTCACACTAGATTTGCAAATCAGCAGACTAGTACAGTCAAGGAAGAAAAGAATAGGGACAGAAATCAAAAGTCTAACAATTCGATGCCTCCCCCCTCCTTCCCGGCATTTAAGGACGTCAACAGTGAATGTGCAGCTGTTCTTGCTTGTAGGATTATTCGGGAATATGTATCTTACCTTCGTTTTATTCGGATTCATCGGACTACTGTTCTCACCTTGACTGTGATTTTTACAACGTTCCGGTAGATGTAACCGCCGATCCTCTTCTGGTATATGTGGAACTCTGGAATTTGGACGGAATTTCGAGCTGAACCCTTTATTTTCTTCACGGGGTAGAATGTTCTTGTTCCGTTAGCCATTACTAGATAGACGTCCTTAGTAATTCGCAATTATATTTTTCGGTCGCTCACACTGAAGATGTAACCTTCAATCTTTAGTAGAATATAAGTTTTTACAGTTGATTTTTTTCATGTACTTTAACCACTGTGCCGCAGGTCCTTGCCGACAATTCTTGTACGAATTTTAGGAGCCATAAACCTATTTCTGTCCAAATTCCCGAGTTCGATAGCAACATTTCCGAGTAAGACAAGCTACACCTAGAGAAGGTCATAGGTTACATCAACCGAAACGTTGTGAAAATCACACTCAAGATAAGAATAGTAGTCCAATGAATTCAAATAAAACAAATAACCAACCCTCATCTAAATAATTCAGAAACGTCGTATACTACCTTGTTCAAAACCAGCTTCGAAATCTAGTAGGTGATACCCTTTTCTTTTCCCTGCAACCTCTTTCCCAAAGAAGAGACGTTGCGAGCCTGTTTCAGCTCTATCGTTATTTTCATTGCAAGTGCTCGTCTGTGCTTTAATCTATCGTCCTCTTTCCAAACTTTCACAAAAAACTCAACTAGCTACAACCGCTATCAACAATTTCACCCAACCTCTGTCTGAGCATACATCTGAATGCAGATTCCATGAACAAAGCGTCTTTCCTAGAACTACCCCCCTGTGGAAATTATTCTACTAGCCTGCTTCCAGGTCGATTACAATATGGCAGCCTTCAAGTCCAATGTAAACAAGTTATTGTTGAGTTTTCTCATAAATAATCCAAATTCTACCCAATTTATACCATTAACGAATTGTGCACTACCACCTTACATTCATCAACCCTTTTCGGGCCTTGATAATAAGTAGTGAGTTCATCAGAGCACATTAAATTAATTCAGTTAATATTTATGGAGCAATTCTGGTTTCTGATTGGTTGGTAGCAGAACGTGAATTAATTTGATTCGTCAGTTCCTAGCAGCATTCCATCGTCGGGGAATGCCGACGGGGGTGCCCAGGCAATTTTTGTTGAGGCGAGAGTGCCCCTTCTTTAGGGGAGCTCACATGTTCTCCACCTTCCGGCCTTGTGCCACATTTTGCTGTGGTGGGCAGCAAATAAATAACTACCCCATTATACTCCGGTAGGATGGGACGTGTCTCCTAGCGGCTTCGGCTGCAGGGAGACAGGGTAGAAGTACTCGTCAAGGATTCGTTACTTGACACTCAGCCCGACAGGTGAGGGGCCGAGAACCAGCCCAGCATCTGTCGGACTGAAGTACACCGCCTGGGTAATACCTAGGAGGTCCCCCCCAGGCCTTTCCACCGGGCTTTCCAGTGGAGTAAGTTCATTGCTTACTGCCTGAGGCGCCCCGACCGGGGAATGCCGACGGGGTTACTCAGGCAATTTTTACAATTGCAGGAGTGCCCCTCATTTAGGGGAGCCTGCTGTATCCCCACTTTCCGGCCTTGTGACACATTTTGCTGATGGGATAGGCAAATAAATCTCTACCCAATTATACTCCGTTAGGATGGTATGTGTCTCCTAGTGGCTTCGGCTGCAGTGAGACAGGGTAGAAGTACACGTTAAGGATCCGTTCTTGACATTCAGCCCGACAGTTAAGGGGCCGGGAACCTACCCAGGCCTGTCGGACTGAGGTACACCGCTTGGGTACTACCTAGGAGGTCCACCCTTCCAGGCCTTTCCACCGGGCTTTCTGGTGGAGCAAGTTTATTGCTTGTCGCCTGAGGCGCCCCTACCGGGGAATGCCGACGGGAGTGACCAGGCAATTTTTATTGAGGCGAGAGTTCCCCTTCTTTAGGGGAGCTCGCCTGTTCTCCACCTTCCGGCCTTGTGACACATTTTGCTGTGATGGGCAGCAAATAAATAACTACCCCATTATACGACAAATATTGTAACAACAGAGGTTCGGGATTAGCCGACAGACACTCTTTTGTGAACCTTGACTAAGAGACTAGACTGCCTCAATTCTGATGTGGCATTGGCAAATTTTCGCTTCGTAAAAATATGGGATGCTCTTTAGTCTCTCTTACTTCGATGTATGGGCCAATTCTCTCCAAAACTTTACAACAATGTAAAAGAGAAGTGAGAGCCACGTATAAAGAACTTTTATCTAATAAAAACATTACTAGATAGACAAATCATGAATAACTACATCTACATGTTTTCAAAACGTTGTCAAACCATCGACATCATCATTATATCCATCTCGCAGGATCTGGACGACATAGAAAAACTTGACTTGACTCCTATGTGGCTGAAAGTCATCGCGTATAGTGGTCCCTAATCTGTGTAAGTTGAACATTATGAACAACTAGCTGGACGTCCGGCGTTGCCCAGTCATACATTACGCTTAAACATGATATATTAAAGTATGCATATTGCGTAGGTATTATTATAGAATTGATCCTCTTATTGGATATTATATATTACGAGGAATAATTTACACAGTTGCCTATTTTGCAAATAAATAAATAAAAAATAGTAATGATAATGTCGTTCATCAAATTCCGCCTGTGTTTGTTTACGACAGCTAGTATTTGGACTTGGCACTTCTAAATAATGTTTAGTTTTAAAATATGAAAACGAAGAAATGATTTATAGCGATTTTAAATGGTACCTCTTCTTTTATTGTAAATTGAATTCATTTATAAGAGAAAATTAAAATAAAACGGTGAGATACACCCGAGCTTGAATAGTGGATCATTCGATCTGTAGTCGAATGCTCTACCACTGAGCTATATTTTCAGATGTCATTAATTCTGTTTTTTTTAAAGAATAAATTATTTGTTGACATTTTATTGTCTCCCTTGCCAGTGTAACGTAAAATATTCCCATGTAAAAATTCTTTATTTATCTATAAGAAAGAAAGACTATTTTTTTTGATCGGATTTTTTTCGATTTTCGATACTCCTTGGTTGAATTTCTGTACAAAACATATCTAAGAACACTGCCAGCCATATAAATTAGCTTTGTGTGAAATTTGTAAAAGATGCGCCCAGCCGTTTCGGAACATATGAGGAAGGAACTCACACACATACACACATTAACAAAGTGGCTTTTATAAAATAGAGGTAGAGTTGAGTGCCTCCTACCGTATCTCGCATTTTAGGCTGGCACGCCATGTTCCAACAGCTCGATGTAAAGTCTCTTTGATCTCCCCTATTGAAACGACGTCGTCGATGGTTTAGACATGGAACTCGTTGCCAAATAATGGAATCGAATTTTACCTCTGTAATTGCTAAGAAAATTATGATCTACCTACAAACACAAACGCACACGCACATAAATGATTATTAATATTCATTGAATAAATACGGTCGTCAAGTTTTGACAAGCTTCTTGGCTTGACCATTACTCCTGATCTTAAATGGAACACGTACATCAAATCTGTTGCCAATGCCGCTGGAAAAATGGTGGGATCTTTCTATCGATCCTGTAGATATCTCACTGCTGATGCTATTCTCTATCTATATAAGAGCCAGGTACGTCCAAGGATGGAATACTGTTGCCACATCTGGGCAGGAGCTGCTAGAAAGGACTTGGCCTGCCTTGATAGAGTTCAAAATAGACTTCGTAGCCTCGTACGAGATGTCCTTTTCTCTTCCTTGCAACCTCTATCTCACAGAAGAGATGTTGCGAGTTTGTCTCTGATGTATCGTTATTTTCATGGAAAGTGTTCGACTGAGCTTCAATCTATGGTCCCCCCCCTCGCCAAACTTTCACAAGAAACACTCGTCTAGCTGTAAACACTATCAAAAATTCCCCCCACTCTTTATCTGTGCCTAAACCTAAACGTAGATTCCATGAACAGAGCTTCTTTCTTAGAACTGCACGCCTGTGGAATTGTCTTCCGTTTTCCTGCTTTCCGGCTGACTACAATATGGTTGTCTTTAAGTCTAACGTAAATAAGTTCTTGATGAGCCGTTCCATATAAGTTATCAAATTTACCAAATTTTCATTACTAATGATTACTATATTGTCCAATTTCTAATGTACACTCTTTAACCCTTATCCTTGAGTGGCCTCTTGGCCTTGATAATGTGGTGATGCCTATGTAAAAAAAAAACCTTTTAAAAAATTACAGTTGCGCCCTATATTGTGAATTGAGAAAAAAAAAGACGTCAATTAGCATACATGCATAATTCCACACTTCCGGTTTGTTGATTACTTCACTGGCCGTTGATGATGATAGCCCGCTTACACATCTTCATAATCATCTAAATTCACTTCTGTTTAAAAGCTAATTCCCGATGACCGAGAGGATAAAAACACTAGCCCGCTAGCCAAAGTTGGATTTGTTGCCTGGACTCGAATTTCTCGACAAGCAGTAATTATCACTACCTGCACTTATGATTGCGTAAACGAGAATTATTAAAAAATTAAAATAATTATGTGTATGTACATGCATCGTATTTTATTCAATTAGATAAAAAAAGTGTATACAGATTGCAAAGATATATATATATATATATATATATATATATTGTGTACAGAAAGTTGTTAGTTGAGACAGATCATTGGTACCGTCGGTTTCAAGCCCGCTAAT
Source organism: Euprymna scolopes (assembly GCF_053919585.1). Classification (NCBI taxonomy): domain Eukaryota; kingdom Metazoa; phylum Mollusca; class Cephalopoda; order Sepiida; family Sepiolidae; genus Euprymna; species Euprymna scolopes. The sequence continues at coordinate 15,585,093 of NC_136499.1, read as the reverse complement.
AAGGCCCGTTTAAGGTATCCTTATCAAGCTCTCTTCAGCCAATATTCGTTTGGTCGTTATGTAGCTTCCTCAGACTTTACTGTAAAGTCTGAGGAGGCTACATAACGGGCAAAAAACGGTTGCGTAACTGAAACAAAAATGTAACTAAACAGAAAAAAACGGTAATAAAAAATAAAACGCATATTTGCTCTCCAACAGTATTGAGCACTTTCTTGAGGTTTTTATTAATTACCATTTCTACTATATATATATATATATATATATATATATATATATATATATATATATATATATAAAACATTTTTATTCCATATAAGTAGGTTACGCAAAAATAATCTTAAATTGAAAATTTCCACTTCATTGTTCTCTGGTGGTGGAAACAGAGGTTTAAAAATATTTGCCAAATAGTTAGTAGGAGGCAAATTGTAGGTTAGCGATTTGAATGTGCCATATGAGAGTTGATTGCACGTGAAATTCTAGGCATGGTTGTATTGATAGTTTATGAATTAGAAATGTCGGCACATATGATATATAAAAATGGGAAGCAACATCATGCAGCAATACCCCCGTTCAGCTTCAAAAGATCAAAGGATACCTGCCCTAAGGGAAGTTGCGCGTGTAATTCTGAGACTAGAGTTGCGCAATCCCAAACCACACCTCTCCTGAATCGGCACTGCTTGAGTCCAGTGGCAAGGAGAAGACTGGAAACAATGTCGAGATAAGCAGAGAGCACATGCAGCACCTGGAAGTACCAAATGGTCACCCATTTAGTATTGATCAGGTTCAACGTTGCTTAACTTCGGTGATCCAGCGGGTACCAGTGTGTCAACCTTATTATGCCGTATATCAAGCATAACTACTATGTAATAATGAAAATAAACATTTGCGTATTTTTTTGTTCTTTATTTTTGCTAAGAAAGACATGTGTAATAATAAAAACATGTATTGAAAAGAATGAGTTGATCGTAAACGGAAGGGAGGTAAAATATAAGTAGAGAATCGAGGATGGCTTCTTCTTTCCCTCCCCAAAAAGGCTTTTACTAAGGAGGTAGAAAATGAGTACGAATGTAATTCAAGAAAATCAATATGAAACCCTTTCGTTTGGAGTTGTCCTGGTGTTGCAATTTGATGACGAAATTGATACTCGAAATGACAGAAACGATGAAGGACCTACAAGTTCCAGGTAGTGTAGATTGCTAGTCTTCTTTTTATTTATATGTATCGCTTTAGCATGTAACAATTTATTTATATACTCATTTTAACATGTTACAATTTATTTATATGTATCACTTTAATATGTTACAATTGATTTATATGTATCGCTTTAACGTGTTACAATTTATTTATATGTATCACTTTAATATGTTACAATTTATTTATATGTATCCCTTTTACATGTTACAATTTATTTAAATGTATCGCTTTAACATGTTACAATTTATTTATATGTATCGCGTTAACATGTTACAATTTATTTATGAGTATCACTTTAATATGTTACAATTTATTTATATGTATCGCTTTAACATGTTACAATTTATTTATATGTATCACTTTAATATGTTACAATTGATTTATATGTATCGCTTTAACATGTTACAATTTATTTATATGTATCACTTTAATATGTTACAATTTATTTATATGTATCGCTTTTACATGTTACAATTGATTTATATGTATCACTTTAATATGTTACAATTTATTTATATGTATCGCTTTAATGTGTTACAATTTATGCATATGTATCGCTTTAATATGTTACAATTTATTTATATGTATCGCTTTAACATGTTACAATTTATTTATATTAACATTTAAATATGTTACAATTTATTTATATGTATCGCTTAAACATGTTATACTTTATTTATATGTATCACTTTAACATGTTACACTTTATTTATATGTATCGCTTTAACATGTCACAATTTATTTATATGTATCGCTTTAACATGTTACAATTTATTTATAGATATCACTTAAACTGTTAAAATTTATTTATATGTATCACTTTAATATGTTACAATTTATTTATATGTATCACTTTAACATGTTACAATTTATTCATGCACATCGTTTTTACATGTTACAATGTATTTATATGCATCGCTGTAACGAGTTACAATTTATTTATATTATCGTTTTAACATGTTACAATTTATTTACACGTATCGCTTTAACATATTACACTTTATATGTATCGCTTTAACATGTTACAATTTATTTATATGTATCGCTTAAACCTGTTACAATTTATGCATATGTATCGCTTTAATATGTTACAATTTATTTCTATGTATCACTTTAACATGTTACAATTTATTTATACACATCGTTTTAACATGGTACAATTTATTTACACGTATCGCTTTAACATGTTACAATTTATTTATATGTATCGCTTTAACATGTTGCAATTTATTTATATGTATTGCTTTAACATGTTACAATTTATTTATATGTATCGCTTTAACATGTTACAATTTATTTATATGTATTGCTTTAACATGTTACAATTTATTTATACGCATCGCTTTAACATTTTACAGTGTATTTATATGTGTCGCTTTAACATGTTACAATTTATTTATATGTATCGCGTTAACATGTTACAATTAATTTATAGTATCGCTTTAACATGTTGCAAATTATTTATATTCATCGCTTGTACATGTTACAATTTATTTATATGCATCGCTTTAACATGTTACAATTTATTTTATGTATAGCTTTTATATGTTACACTTTTTTATGTATCACTTTAACATGTTACACTTTATTTACACACATGGCATGAACATGTTACACTTTATTCATAAGTATCACTTTAACATTATCAAATTATTTATACATATAAATTTAACATGTTACACTTTATTTATATGTATCGCTTTAACATGTTACAATTTATTTATATGTATCGCTTTAACATGTTACATGTTGGAACGAATAAAATGGACACATGAAGCATAACAATAAAAAGCAACATCATGCATAGGTTTTTGAAGTACATTACATACAGTCCCATGTGGAATATGTTAGGAAGGAAAAGGATACTTAATCTCTATATAAATAAAATGAACTCATTTTTTCCCGTCGGATTTTGACCTTAATAGGATTAAAAATCAAGATATTTCATGCAAATATAATATGCACAAACGGCAGAACAATATCTGAGGTGTGTTATAGGCTTATTATTTCTCAAATTCCTCGATAATCTTAGATTTCTATAATTTTTCTGCTGAGAAGTCACGGCCAAAATCGGTTAAGATCAATGGAAGTGGTAAAATATTTTCTCTCTAATGAATTCCTCCTCCCCCTGCCACCACTTAACACCGTTTGGGGATCGTTCACAAGAACAGTTGAGAAGAGAACACCGGTTTGGCTTCGTAGTTCTTTCATGTGAAGTTATTCAAACTCACTAAACTAAGCTGCAGTGCTCTGTGGCGTAGTGGTTAGCGTGCTGGACAATTCACATTATATTTTCACGTTCGCGCCGACCTACCATAGTCGTTTTTTTTTTTTTTCCTAAACAACTGGAATGGACTTTTCTTGGTGGCCGAACTGTTAACGTTGCAGATGTTTTTTTTTTTTTTTCACACTTTATTTTCCTACTTTTACTCATGACTCCGGGTTTGATCCTTCCTACTTACCTACCATAACATTTTTTTAAACTCCCCCCCCCGTCCCGGAAACAAACACTCGGGCAACGCCGGGTACCCCCGCTAGTTAGTAATAATTGTTACTCACCTTTGGCACGTAACATCTTGACAAGCGAACACCGTTAACGAAAATAACTGTTACGTGACGCATAACAATAAATAACGTTACACACGCATAACAATAAAAATAACATTACACACGCATAACAATAAAAATAACATTACACACGCAAAGCAATAAAATAACGTTACACACGCATAACAATAAAATAACGTTACACACGCATAACAATAAATAACGTTACATACGCATAACAATAAAAATAACGTTACGCGCTAACAAACCCGACAAACAGCTATATCCCATTTTTATACAGTAGAGATCCCTAGATGTAAGAAAGCCTTCTACTCCAATAGTTTCTTCCAAAGAACTGCTAGTCTTTGGAACTCCCTTCTGGGATTCTGCTTTCCAAACTGTACCGACACGCACAAGTTCAAGTGTAATGTGAACAAACATCTTGCTAATCATCTCCCTTCATAATGTCTTTGCAACTTATCTGCCTGATAGTAGCCCTCTACTTCAAATTGGCACTGTGCCTTTTTTTGGCTGAAATTGGTTAAACATTTTTTTTTTAAATGAAAGTATATATCATGCAATTATTTAAGTTTTCACTCGAAATGATATCCTGTGATTCGGCCGCTCAGTTGAAGAAGGGGAATCATTTAAGGCGTCTGCTGCTCAAACTAACGATATAATCAATGAATTAAGCGTCATTCATTCAATGTTTTCACCACAAAATGAATAAAATTGCAAGAAATATTTCATGTAATGTCAATGATATCATTTTCCAGAGTAAATTTTTAAATGCAATCTTACTATATTTAACCTTGTATGTATGAAAGTATAAACATCAGTATAAGATTTTTTTATAATTTTGAAAATTAAAAAAAAAAAAAAAATCAAAAGTTGAGATCCCGGATCGCTCAGAAAAATAATTTAAAATACAGTATAATTTCTATTTATTTTCTACAACTTATTGATCAATGTAACCTCCAACCCTTTTCAGGTGTATCTTATCGAATTTAGAAATTTTTTCTCAAACTCGGGAATTTGGATGGAATTTCCAGCGGAACGCTTTATTTACTTCACGGGGGTAGCATGATCTTGTTCCGTCAGCCAAGTCTGGACAAAGGTCTTAAATAATTCGCAATTGGAATTCTCGATCACTCACACCGAGAATTGAACCTGCAACCATCAGGAGAATATCAGTTTTACAATTGATTTTTATAAGTACTCTAACCACTGCGCTATGGGTCACTGCGCAAGGGTTATATATAAAATGAAAGATGAGGAATAAAATCTATATCTAACTATATTATTCTCAGAACAATAAGGAAAGTTTTAGGGGAAAATTTTCTGAATTTTCCCCTTTACTTTTCTCTATTGTTCTGATGATAAAATAAAGTTATCTATAACTTTTATTCCCCATCTTTCATTTTATATATTTATTTGCTCCTCTTAATAATGTTGAGCTTTTCTTATCTTGATAAGCTTTGCTTGTTGAAGATTTACTCTTCCATAGCTTTTATATATATATATATATATATATATATATATATATATATATATATATATATATATATGTCCAATGTCCAATATATATATATATATATATTGTATATATATATATATATATATATATATATATATATATATATATATATATATATATATATATATATATATATTGGACATTGGACATTGGGAATCTTTCTATCGAACTCGGAAATTTACACAGAATTTCATATGGAACCGTGGGTAGCATGCTCTCATTCCATTATCCGCGATTAATAAACGTCCCAAGTAATTCGCAATAATATTTTGGAATGTCGTCCGCATTGGGGATGAGACCTTCAACCGTCAAAAGTGTGTAACTTTACAATTGAAATTACAAAGTACTTTATCAATTACACCACCGGTTCTTAGAAGAAGGTCGAAGGTAACATCGACCAAAATGTTGTAAAAATAACACTGAAGATGAGAATTAGTCAGACGAATCCAGATGAATATTTACATAATGTTTTGAAACTTTTTTTTAATCATATGAACTCAACACCCGGACGATGGCATGTAGATATGCTAGTTTTCAATTCCATGCGTTTCAAAGGAGCCACAACCCCGCACTTATGGTGGTAGTTACGGTTAGGGTGGCTAGTTCCCATTATCGTCTGTCGTCCTAATTGGCTGCCACTTAGGCTGTTGAAGGAGAACCGTTTGATGTGATGACGGTTAACAATAACGACAAACGCTACGTAAAAAAAGGGGCGCCGGGTTTGCCACTTAAATTATTTGGATCTCCTGGCATATGTTAAGGGTGTTGGAGGTTAAAAAGACTTGAAAATTCGGTTCAAAACCGTTTTTTTTTGGTCGAATACGTATATGACAAGAGCACGTCTCTACGACGTAGTAAGACCTGTTATGCATAACGGCCGATGGGGTATTCATTATGAAAAGTTGGGCTCCGAGATTAGAGCAGAGACGTAGATCTATGTACGCCACTTCCCATCGATATAAATACGTATTTTCGTATCAAATAACATCCGTCTATGTAATCTATCTATCTATCTATCTATCTATCTATCTATCTATCTATCTATCTGCTCTTATCGCTTGGGTTTTCTCTATTTATAATTTAACAAATTAAATTATATTGTTAAAATGAGATTAAATCTAATACTGTTGCTATATCCGGGGAGGAGCTTGACAGGGTTCAACTCTAGCTTCAAAACTTAGTAGGCAATGTCTTTTTCTTTTCCTTGTTTCCTCTTTCTCACAGAGGAGACGTTGCGAGCCTATCTTTGTGCTATCATTATTTTCATGGAAAATGCACAAGATTTGCAACTAATACTCATATAACTATAATCACTGCCAGAAGTTTTTTTTTTTTTATTCAATTTTCACCCCAAACAAGGCACAGTGCCACTTTGAAGCAGGGGGCTACTATTAGGGAATTAATTAGCGGGGTCATTATGAGGGGAGAAGAGTAGAAAGATGTTTGTTAACATTACACTTGAACTTCTGCATATCATTGCAGTTGGGAAAGCAGAATCCCGGAAGGGAGTTCCAAAGACCCGCAGTTCTGGGGAAGAAACTATTGGAGTAAAAGGCTTTCTTGTACCTAGGGATCTCTACTGTAAAGGGATGGGACTTAGTAGCTTGTCGGGTTTTTCGGGGGTAGTTACGTCGGGGAGGTACAAGTGTTTGCAGTTCGTCAGAGCATTCACCATTAAAGTATTTGTAGAACAGGCAGAGGGATGCAACATCTCGTCGATGGGACAGAGGTTGAAGCCTAGATGACAGTTCAGGACCTATCAGGTTGGCGACTCTTTTTTGAACCCTGTCCAGGAGCGAGAGACAAGCAGCAGATGCACCAGCCCAGATGTGACAACAGTACTCCATACATGGGCGAATGGTTGCCTTATAGAGGTATAGGATACTGACAGGCGTAAGTAGTTTTCTAGCATGGAAGAGGGAGCCAACCTTCCTTGCAGCAGCCTTGGCAATGCTCTCAATGTATCTATTCCAGTTCATATTCCCTGTAAACGTTAGGCCGAGGAGTTTAAAAGAAGTACTTTCAGGCAATGTGTTCTTGGCCATTGCTATTGGTGGTAGAAAAGGTTTTTTGTAGTTATTGAAGGAAACAAGCTTAGTCTTAGTAGCATTGAATGTTCACTCAATCTATATATGTGGCAAAACCTAAACGGAATTCCTGTGAACAATGTTTCTTTCTTCCACCTGTCAGAATCTGTACTGTGGGCCTACTTTTCAGCTGACTGCAAGATGGTTGCTTTCAAGTTTGATGTAAACAAATTTTTTAATAAATAAATAACCAAATGCTATCCAAGTTCAACCAGTACCAATAACTATGTTGATTAACTCTTATCCCGAGTGGCCTTCAGCTGCTGACACCTTTGTAAAACAACTGCTGCTCAATATAAGGTAGAGCTTTACTAATTGCGGCCTCGACAAGTTACAAGCGGTAATGAAAACGTAATTGCATTTATGTAAGACATTTAACTCATTTTAAAATGTATATAAATACAAATGATAAAAAGTGCGAATGATATTCCGAAGTAATAAAAATAAAAAATAAAAGTAAAATCACTTGTGAATTCATCAACATTCCGCCTTAATAATAAAAAAAAAAAACTTCCTCGGGATGATTAATTTGAAAAAGTAAACGACTAAACACAAGAACAATACTTTCAAATAACTGATGTAACGCGAGAAAGTTATTTGCTTACTCCGTTTCACCCCCCCCCTAAAAAAAAAAGACATATTGTCACTTGAAACGTAAGAGCTATTATTTGGGATCATGTCCAATAGTGGAATATGAGAAGCTTAGCAGCGAGATGTCTGTTCACATAATATTTAAACTTCAACGAATTTGTACAGCCCGGGAAGCAGAGCACAGGGAGTGAATTCGGTAAAAATAAACTATTAGAGTAGAAGGCCAGGATCAAAGTGTAGTATCTGAGTGCTAGCCAATGAGTGCTCCATCCCCCCACGACTGGGAAGCCTCCAAGATCCTCACCCCTCCTAACTTTTCATTTCACCCCTCCTATCTAAATTTCACCCATCTTGGTTGGTTGGTTGGCTGGTTTTTGTTTTACGGCATATCAACCCTTTTAGGGTTATTTAATGCCGAATCCAAAGACTTTGAAGAAAATTTTTAATAGAATATATTTGTTGTTTTCAAATCATTTTCTATTTAACCCATAGTTGGGGCCCTAACAGGTACTACCACTCCGGGTCAGAGTGGACCTGGGAGTAATGGTAATTAAAGGGTGGCTCCACACTCCCCAAAGCCCGCAAGCTGGGGCCTCAGCACTGGATATAGTTTAAGGTCATATCCAGGACCCTTTATCCCATCTTGGAGAGAAAGAAATCAATCACTAACACCCCTCTCCCCTCACCCACCAATTTTTCTTTTCTCCATTTCGTCTCATCTAGAGAGCAGCCCCACTTAGAGACTGCCCCGCAGGACCTCAGGTTCCTTTAAAAACCGAAATGGAACATGCGGTCTATTAACTAGACGGAGTTGGGAGGGTCCTACTAACCACTTTTGTATTTTTTCTTTCCCCGCCCTCGACATAAATGAATTATGGTATTATTGTTGTTATTTTTTTGTTTTTACACGCCGATAAAATATTTTAAACAATTGGGTTCTAAGTAGAACGCCCCCCCCCAGTACGTAAGAGTGAATGTGGTATTATGGTGGAAGAAAATACTAGCTAAGAGAAACATTTTTTGGGGTTCTAGAGTGACAAGGATGACCAACGACTCCCATTACCCCCACTTTTGAGTTGGCCTTGTGCCTAAGTTTTCTGTTCACGTTGAATTACATTGAATTTACTGAATAAAAGGTTTAATACGTTGAATTACATTGAATTTATTGAATAAAAGGTTTAATACGTTGAATTACATTGAATTTACTGAATGAAAGGTTTAATACGTTGAATTACATTGAATTTACTGAATAAAAGGTTTAATACGTTGAATTACATTGAATTTACTGAATAAAAGGTTTAATACGTTGAATTACATTGAATTTACTGAATAAAAGGTTTAATACGTTGAATTACATTGAATTTACCGAATGAAAGGTTTAATACGTTGAATTACATTGAATTTACTGAATAAAAGGTTTAATACGTTGAATTACATTGAATTTACTGAATAAAAGGTTTAATACGTTGAATTACATTGAATTTACTGAATAAAAGGTTTAATACGTTGAATTACATTGAATTTACTGAATAAAAGGTTTAATACGTTGAATTACATTGAATTTACTGAATAAAAGGTTTAATACGTTGAATTACATTGAATTTACCGAATGAAAGGTTTAATACGTTGAATTACATTGAATTTACTGAATAAAAGGTTTAATACGTTGAATTACATTGAATTTACTGAATAAAAGGTTTAATACGTTGAATTACATTGAATTTACTGAATAAAAGGTTTAATACGTTGAATTACATTGAATTTACTGAATGAAAGGTTTAATACGTTGAATTACATTGAATTTACTGAATAAAAGGTTTAATACGTTGAATTACATTGAATTTACTGAATAAAAGGTTTAATACGTTGAATTACATTGAATTTACTGAATAAAAGGTTTAATACGTTGAATTACATTGAATTTACTGAATAAAAGGTTTAATACGTTGAATTACATTGAATTTACTGAATAAAAGGTTTAATACGTTGAATTACATGTAATTTATTGAATAAAAGGTTTAATACGTTGAATTACATTGAATTTACTGAATAAAAGGTTTAATACGTTGAATTACATTGAATTTACTGAATAAAAGGTTTAATACGTTGAATTACATGTAATTTACTGAATAAAAGGTTTAATACGTTGAATTACATTGAATTTACTGAATAAAAGGTTTAATACATTGAATTACATTGAATTTACTGAATAAAAGGTTTAATACGTTGAATTACATTGAATTTACTGAATAAAAGGTTTAATACGTTGAATTACATGTAATTTATTGAATAAAAGGTTTAATACGTTGAATTACATTGAATTTACTGAATAAAAGGTTTAATACGTTGAATTACATTGAATTTACTGAATAAAAGGTTTAATACGTTGAATTACATTGAATTTACTGAATAAAAGGTTTAATACGTTGAATTACATTGAATTTACTGAATAAAAGGTTTAATACATTGAATTACATTGAATTTACTGAATAAAAGGTTTAATACGTTGAATTACATTGAATTTACTGAATAAAAGGTTTAATACGTTGAATTACATTGAATTTACTGAATAAAAGGTTTAATACGTTGAATTACATTGAATTTACTGAATAAAAGGTTTAATACATTGAATTACATTGAATTTACTGAATAAAAGGTTTAATACGTTGAATTACATGTAATTTATTGAATAAAAGGTTTAATACGTTGAATTACATTGAATTTATTGAATAAAAGGTTTAATACGTTGAATTACATTGAATTTACTGAATAAAAGGTTTAATACGTTGAATTACATTGAATTTACTGAATAAAAGGTTTAATACGTTGAATTACATGTAATTTATTGAATAAAAGGTTTAATACGTTGAATTACATGTAATTTATTGAATAAAAGGTTTAATACGTTGAATTACATGTAATTTATTGAATAAAAGGTTTAATACGTTGAATTACATTGAATTTACTGAATAAAAGGTTTAATACGTTGAATTACATTGAATTTACTGAATAAAAGGTTTAATACGTTGAATTACATTGAATTTACTGAATAAAAGGTTTAATATGTTGAATTACATTGAATTCATTGAATAAAAGGTTTAATACGTTGAATTACATTGAATTTACTGAATAAAAGGTTTAATACGTTGAATTACATTGAATTTACTGAATAAAAGGTTTAATACGTTGAATTACATTGAATTTACTGAATAAAAGGTTTAATACGTTGAATTACATTGAATTTACTGAATAAAAGGTTTAATACGTTGAATTACATTGAATTTACTGAATAAAAGGTTTAATACGTTGAATTACATGTAATTTACTGAATAAAAGGTTTAATACGTTGAATTACATTGAATTTACTGAATAAAAGGTTTAATACGTTGAATTACATTGAATTTACTGAATAAAAGGTTTAATGCGTTGAATTACATTGAATTTACTGATTAAAAGGTTTAATACGTTGAATTACATTGAATTTACTGAATAAAAGGTTTAATACGTTGAATTACATTGAATTTACTGAATAAAAGGTTTAATACGTTGAATTACATTGAATTTACTGAATAAAAGGTTTAATACGTTGAATTACATTGAATTTACTGAATAAAAGGTTTAATACGTTGAATTACATTGAATTTACTGAATAAAAGGTTTAATACGTTGAATTACATTGAATTTACTGAATAAAAGGTTTAATACGTTGAATTACATTGAATTTACTGAATAAAAGGTTTAATACGTTGAATTACATGTAATTTACTGAATAAAAGGTTTAATACGTTGAATTACATTGAATTTACTGAATAAAAGGTTTAATACGTTGAATTACATGTAATTTACTGAATAAAAGGTTTAATACGTTGAATTACATTGAATTTACTGAATAAAAGGTTTAATACGTTGAATTACATGTAATTTACTGAATAAAAGGTTTAATACGTTGAATTACATTGAATTTACTGAATAAAAGGTTTAATACGTTGAATTACATGTAATTTACTGAATAAAAGGTTTAATACGTTGAATTACATTGAATTTACTGAATAAAAGGTTTAATACGTTGAATTACATTGAATTTACTGAATAAAAGGTTTAATACCTCAAAGTGTTTATCTTTTCTGATGCCGCACTTCACTTTTTCAGTTCACTTTTTTGTCTCGGTTAGTGGAGAAGAAATCCTTCATAACTGATACATTTTTTATTTTTGTTACTAACAGAGGGCCCCTTTTTGGGAGCTGGTTTCCCCTCACATTAAAACCGACATTGTGTCTAATTCTACCCTCGTGGGGAGGCAAGTAAACAATTTTTTATGGTGACATAAATTTGCTGCTTGTCGGGTTAGTCTGGGAAATTTACTATGAGTCTATAAGAGAAAGTTCCGTTAAAGTACCTGGAAAACAGACAGGCATGCTACATTGCGGCGATATGACAGAGATTCGAGTTTGTCCGACAATGTGGGACATATTAGATTCCACTCACTTTTTTTGGACTCCTGTGAGAGTATAAGACGATTGGTAGCTGTACCAGCCGAGATGTGGCAATAATACTCTATGGATGGGTGAACTGTGACTTTGTAGAGGTATAGGATACTCTCCGCCGTAGTAAAATTTTAACTAACCTTATTTACAGCAGCCTTGGCAATGTCCTCAATGTATTTGTTCCAATCCATGTCACCTGTGAATGTTAGGTCTAGGAATTTGATAGATGTTCCCTCGGTCGAACATGACATGATTTTTAGAATTGAATATATGTGTGTGTGGTATGGTTACATCTTTGCACATGTTGCTAGAGAATAGGTCGAGAGACAGAGACGGAGGCGTGTAAATTATATTGAGACACGTTGGCAGGATCAGCTGATCGTATTGCGTGTGAGTCACGTGATCAGGTTAGCTGAATCGTGGAGATTTGGTTTGGACTTAGAAGGCGACCGACGGCTTTAAACGTCTCCTCCCCTTCACTGGGAAGGGGACGCTGACGTGTGTAGAAACGAGACCAAGAGTACCACGCACGCCAGAGATTCACTTTCCATTTTCTGCGAGACATCTGGAAAGTGAAATAAAAACTATAAAACAAATTCATCGTGTTAGAGTGAATGAATATTTGTCCAAAACAGGTACCGTATCCTCTCCAAGACACAAGATGTTTCCATATGGACCAACATCCAAGGCTCAGAAGGTATGTTGAAAAATACATGTACCATACACACACACACACACACACACAACGGCATATGGACATATCATTTAATAGAAAGAACAGCTAGAGGATCACACACGATCACCTTTATGATATAACACAACATAATACAATTTTTAGTGCCAGTGGACCAGTCATGGGTAGAAAGAAAAAAAATCGAACCTGGTGGTTACCATAAAATATTATATAGACACAACGAAAAGAAAAAAAAAGAAATATTGTAGACTAGACATAAAAGATGAAAAGAAAGAAAATTAAAGAAAAAACAACGTTGGGTACAGTAAAAAAACACGGTGACAAAACAAAATATAGACGCAACGAAAGAAAAATAAGAAAAATAGACGCAGTAAAATTATGTATAGATAGATTTATATGCTAAATTAAGAAGAAAAAAAACAGATAGCTCGATCGACATACAGATAACGAATTGTTGATTTTGAATATGAAAATTGAAAACACAGAGAAAAGAATTAAAAAATATTAATACAGCCAATATGTAAAATAGAAATAAAGAAAAAAACGTTATGTATAGAAAAAATAAATTGAAGAAATTGAAAAAAAAGAAACAGATATACCGATCGACATACTGATAATAAATTGTTGATTTTGAATATACAGCCAACGGGTAAAACAGAAAAAAACAGAAAAATAGAACATAGGAATTTAGTTACAGAGTGGTGAAATGACCTGTCACATTACCAGAGAGACGTCAATCAAAAATATTTGTTATGAGTTAGAATGTTAACAATTACGCACACTTAAAATATTGCAAATTTTAGACTGTAAAACTCGGTGTCTTTTGTGAAGAAACAATGGACAGGCTGCCAATGTGATTTTTTAAATCTAATTTTACGTTTTTTTTTCTTAGGAATTTTATTGTCTGGTATGGAAAAATGTTATTCATTGTATGTAAACTGTTTTATGAAATGTTAAAATGTATGTTTTTTTAGATTAAGGAAAAACACAAGTGTTGTATTTGGGTGATGGGATTCTGTTTTTTTTCCAATTTCTTCTATTTATTTTTTTTTACACATAACGTTTTATCTTTCTTTCTATTTTACACATTGGCTGTATTACTATTTTTTCTTTCTTCCGTCTGTGTTTTCAATTTTCATATTCAAAATCAACAATTCGTTATCTGTATGTCGATCGAGCTATCTGTTTTTTTCTTCTTAATTTAGCATATAAATCTATCTATACATAATTTTAATGTGTTTATTTTTCTTCTTTTTTTTTCGTTGCGTCTATATTTAGTTTTTTCACCGTTGTTATGGCCAAGTATCATGTTTAAATCGTGCTCTAAAAACAAACATGCATGTCAAACGTGCCTCTGACATATCAAAGAACCTACTGTTGATTTTATATGTCTGACCTTACTGCTTGTGTTGTAATTAAACTCTGGTCAGTCTCATTTGTTCCTTCTTTCATCGGATTATTTCGATTATCGATACTTATCGAAGGCATTCAGATAAAAAAAAAACCCACAACACTGACAGGCACATAACGCACCTTCGCGTGAAATTTCATAAAAATCGGTCCATCCGTTTTCGAGTCCATAGAGAACGAACTCACAGACACACAGGCACAGAGACAAAGTGCTATTTATGTAATAGTAGAAGTATGTATGTGTGTACGTGTCCGTGTGTGTAATATATATATATATATATATATATATATATATATATATATATATATATATATATATAAACACATATATATATACCGGTTGTATCAATTGGTTTCCTGGATGTAAGTCCAATGAAACTCGCGTGATCATTAAAGATTATTCAATGCAATACATTGGTATTTAGTCTGTTTATTATACAACATTATTGGTAAGATATGTGGAATTAAGGGACAACATTTCATCAGGCCAAAACAAGAATTGATATTGAAACGGGTGTCAAGCGCATAGTAGTTTTTTTTTTAATATTTGGGTGGGATAAATTGGGTGTATATTTTGTGAATGTAAACAATTGTTTTTTTTTTCGTGGGAAGATAAGTAACGGAGCCTAAAAAAACTAAAAACAAAAATGAAAAAAAGCGAAATATAAAATAAGTAAAAAACAAATTGAAAAAAATAAAAAATAAAAACACTTATCAATAGGAAATTGCCAACAATAAAGAAAAGAATAAAAGCTACCTGACATATAGATAGTAGCGACTATAGTTATATAAAAGTACTTAAGATCAAACAAAGAAAAGTATTCGCCAGACTAACAGAATTCCAACAACTCTCAACTGTCAACGGCTTAACCTTATGAAAAACCAGTTTCCTCCCCATCCAACTCTAAAAACTAAAAAAAATCAAATGAACGAATAAAAAATAAAAAAAAACAAGAGATTTAAAAAATAGAGATAACGAAATAAATAAGATATAAACTAATAAATAAAAATAACAGTAAGTCAGCACTAATAAAAGATATACAACAATAAAAAGAACCTAAGGATATGGGAAATTTTAAATCAAGGCCAATAAATAACCACCAAGCTAAAAAATAAACTAACATTTCCCTACATATAGCGGCTTAAACACTAGAAAGAGCACCCCCCCTCCCATCCCCAAAATTGTTTCCATATATATTTATGTATAAGTATATATTTATGTTTAAGCATATATTTTTGTTTAATCTATCTATCTATCTATCTATCTATCTATCTATCTATTAATGTGAACGTGTCTGTCTGTGTGTCTGTCTGTGTACATTTCCCTACGCAATAACTCTATAAATGTTTAGTCTACAGACTCGAAATTTGATATACAGGGTACTGAGATTTGGGAAAATCTATGTGATCGGTGTTCGGCCAGAAATTTGGCAGGTAAAGGGTCAAAGTTCAACGATTTGATCTTTGAGAACTTTACCAAACTCCTCCGACAACTCTGGGTCTAAACACTTCAAATTTTAGATATAGGTTCCTTGGACATGGATCTAACTACGTAACTTGATTAGTACCCTAAACAAAAAATGTTAAGGGGTCAAAATAGGGGTCAAAGTTAAAAAAATTGACCTTTTTTTGTTTTTGTTTTATTTTGCTCAGCATACACCTGACACCCGGGCAATGCCGGGAACCTATGCAAGTATATCTATAAAAATGAACGTGTCTATGTATCTGTGTGTCTGTATATCTGTTTGTGTTTGTATATTTCCCTCTGCAATAACTCTGTAAATTTAAAGTCGACAGACTCGAAATTTGATATACAGGTTACTGAGATTTGGGAAAATCTATGTAATCCGTTTTCGGCCAGAAATTTATCTGTTAAGAGGTCAAAGTTCAACGATTTGACCGTTGAGAACTCTACCAAACTCCTCCGACAATTTTGGGTCTTAACACTTGAGATTTTAGATATAGGTTCCTTTGACATGGATCTAACTTAATAACTTGATTTGAGCCCAAAACAATAAATTTTAAGGGGTCATAATAGGGGTCAAAGTTAATACAAATTTGACCTCTGCGGTTTCTACCAAATTACTCAGAAAATTTCTGGTCTAAACATTTGAAATTTTACATAAAGGGAATTCAGAGATAGGACAAGCTTGTTAATCGGTTGGGGTCGAACATTTTTGTTACCAATATATAAATGTATGTACGTATGTATGTTTGCATATCTGCCTAAAACTTTCGACAGAGGCGACGGATTTTACCAAGATCAGGATCGTTTTTAAGTTCGACCTTTCAGACGACAAATATCGAAAAATTGGCTAAAACATTAATATCTTCACCTTCAACTGGGTACTTTTAAATAGGGGGTGGGGGTCGCTTTTTTTTTCGCCGATATTTTATAAAGTCATCCTCTCCTTTCGATTGTCTAGCCTTGATTAAAACCTACGTCTTTTCCGGTTTGGCAGTGTTCATAACAGCAAAGACGTCAGGTTGTTTCCCCGTTCTTTTCCTCCTTCCCTGTACGGGTTCGAGCCTGCCTTCCTACTACCACTTTTCTTTGCTTAACATACACATGCACACACACGGGCAACGCCGGGCTGAAATGCTTGTATTTGTATATTTTCTCGTGTATTTATATATTTTTAAAACAAATAAAATAAATACAATTAGGAACATAGAAAACTGAACCAGTTTAAAGTTGTCAATTTGCTAACGAGTCTGGCTTCATCATTGGTTGCTTGCGATGTCTGTTAAGACTGTGGTTATATATAATATAAAGCTGAATGTGTGTGTGTGTCTGGTCACGAATAGGCTCCTATATGACTGACTATTTTAAAAACTGATTACATATAATGATAGAAGATGTATCGAGGATCAGGAATGGGTATGTTTGATCTGGCAGAACGGTGGTTCATAAAAATTGGTGGGTCTGCGTTCGCGCCTGGCCAACAAAGTAGGGAAATAAAAAATGAAAAAAAAAACGTTTACAAGTGATTTTGATATAGATGTAAATAATAATACTTTGATACGTATGTTTCAACTTAAATAGGGATGGTATAATAAAATTGTAGGGTCTGCGTTTGCACCTGTATTCCATAGAAATATGGCAAAACTCTAATAAAGACTTTTCATATCTATTTGCGTAAGTATTCTTTGATAATTATGTTTCAATTTGAAGAAATATGGTATAATAAAATTATTGGGTGTTCGTTCGCGCCTGACCTCCATAGAATGGAAATATGTCACAAAGTTTAACAAGGTTTTTTAAAAGGGGTGAGGGTCCACAATAACACCTTAACTTTAATCTTAATTCACATCAGCTTTTATTTATTTTTTTTAGTTGAATCATATTGTGTCGAATAAATTCACCTCATAAATTCACGTTCTTATTGAAGTGAAAGCCCCCCCCCCCAAAGTCGGAACTTTGGACAATTCTCGACACAAATTTTGCAATACTCTGTTCTTTTCCTTCTCCACTATTTCGAAAATAGATAAATAGATGAATAATAAAAATAAGAACGTTACTTCTTATCGTGTCAAAAGAAGTAAAAAAAATCCTGCTCACGTGATTACGTGTCTTTTTAAAAGCATTTACATAACCTTTTTATTTTTATTTATATATATCTGTTTAAACTTTTTTGTTAGTATACTAGAAGGAATTCAGTTGATTACAACCCTTTCTGCGTGTTCTTAACATGACAATAGTAAAACCCTGAATCCGACGGCGCAACACTACATCGTTCAATACTGTAAAACTGAAACGGATCTGTTCTGCTTGAAAAGGGCGCCATTTTTTTCTTATTCATATTCATATCGATTCTTTGCTTTAAAAACTAAAGTAATTACGTGTTTACTTTTTTAATATCCCAATATGTCTGTTTCGGATTATTTTACTAAAGTAAATAAAGCTTCATTATTTTTCAAAACTGTTTTTGTTTCTTTGTTTTTCGATATTTCGTCGATATTATTTAGTAAGAGTGTTTAGAAGAAAAGCCAACAAACGACTACCAGAGAAAATAAGTATACAAGAAATAATTGTTACCATAGTCAATAAAAGTTCATTTCATTTTTTTCTTGTTTTGAAATAGTTTTTTATGCTCTTTATTTGAAATAACTTCAGCGAACTGAAATTAAAACGAAATTTTAGGCGATAACTACTTAAATGAATTTTTATATAAACTACAGATACCATAATCAAATATTCCTCAAGCACACAATAACGGAAAACATTAAAATGTTTATAAATATTCCTTACGTTGACGGAACTCCCTTAAATTGTTAACACAGAATGCTCAGGTGCCCCTCCTTCAAATTGAAAACGGGGCTCTCCATTTCAAAGTCACTGCCATTTTGATTTTTTTTTTAAACGGGTTCGTGAATTAAAAAAGAAATTTTTTTACAAATTACTTAAAAATACAAACCAATGAACTTTTCTACCATAAAAGTAACTTTTATTGACTATGGTAACATTTATTTCTTGTATATTTATATTATTATATATATAACATTTTCTCTTTGTAAGAAACATAATTTTTTTGGTCACTCTTGGCTACGAATGGAAACAAAGTTGATATAAAAAATATATTTTCGCGAAAATTATCTTTACTTTCATCATATTTTGCTTAAGGTAAAATTTCTGAGTATTCAACCTATCTCTTTACAACCCCCTCCTTTTCATAACCTATCGTACTTTCATCAATCATAGCCCATTTTCTGTAGGCTGTTTTTGAACCCAGTCAACGACAGATACGTCTGCTAGTATATATATATATATATATATATATATATATATATATATAGAGAGAGAGAGAGAGAGAGAGAGAGAGAGAGAGAGAAAGAGAGAAATAAAAAGGAACAAACCGTATTATGTGTTCATCAACCTTTCGTCTTTATTTCGAGACTTCCTCTGGATGAATATCAAAATAAAGACGAAACGTTGATGAACGCATAATACGGTTTGTTCCTTTTTATTTCTCTATTTTGCCGGAATACTATTTCCATTATTTTTATTTCTCTATTTTGTCGGAATACTATTTCCATTATTTTCATCATATATATATATATATATATATATATATATATATATATATATATATATATGTGTGTGTGTGTGTGTGTGTGTGTGTGTGTGTACTTTTTTCGGAAAATATTAACAATTTTTATGCCTACAATTTCTAGGGTTTCATAGTTATGCAATTGTCAGTGTAGGATATGACAATTACTGCTACTAGGAGGATTCGAACCAAGTCATCTAAAGCCATTCTTGACTTTGCGCACCAGCACATTTCCCCCAGACTAGCGGCAATTTATATTTAAATACATTGAAATTAAGTACTTTTGAAACCATGTCGGTGGGCTGTTATAATCAGCATTCACACACACACACACACACACACACACACACACACACACACACACACATGTGTGTGTGTGTGTGTTTGTCTGTATATAACATTTCAATAATTAATCTTTTTCTTTGTGTGTACCAAACTTTTAATATTTGATGGATTAAAAAAATATAGTACTAGTTCGCTGTTGGCGTTTCATTTAATTGACTTCTTACTTGTTGTAGTTGTTTCCTGTTTTAATGACACGATGTGAAATGAAGTTTGTTTTTTTATTTCTTGTTTTTATTTTGTTAATAATCGGGTATTCAATTTCCTAAATAGGATTTCCATTTTTTATTTTTTTATTTTTTTATTTTTGTTTACAAGAGGGCGCAATATTCCCTAAAGTCTTATTCAGCAGTCCTTTAACACACACACACACACACACACACACACACACACACACACACACACACACACACACACACACACACACACACATATTTTTACTTACATGTAAAAGGCACATTGTATCTGTGTGGCTATGTGTACGTATGTGCATGTCTTTGTTTGAGTTTGTTTTTACTGACTTCAAAACGGCTGTGTCGATTTTAAAGAATTTCCCACAAATGTTCTTCATGCGTCTGGGAATGTTTGTAGATCAGTATCGGAAATCTAGAATAGCAAACCTCTGATAAAGTAAAGAGACTGTCTGATTTTGACTGAAGTTAACACCCTTATACAGACTAACATCACAAGTTCATTTGAGAAGTTCTATCACTGCAGAAGCAGAATAGCCCGGCGTATATAATCAACAGTAGGTTTTTTGATTTGACAGGGGCGCGTTAAAAATATCGTTCTTTTTAGAGCAAAACTAAATGATGATAGTTGAAAAATCTATCTATCTATTATATATATATATATATATATATATATATATATATATATATAGATATATAAGTGAACGTGTCTGTGTGTGTGTCTGTGTGTCTGTGTCTGTGTACATTTCCCTACGCAATAAGTCTGTCAATTTTTAGTCTACAGACTCGAAATGTGATATACAGAGTACTGAGATTTGGGAAAATCTTTGTGATCAGTTTTCGGCCAGAAATTTGGTTGTTAAGGGGTCAAAGTTCAACGATTTCAGAACTCTACAAAACTCCTCCGACAATTTTGGGTCTAAACAATTGAAATTTTAGATATAGGTTCCTTCGACATGAATGTAACTTAGTAACTTGATTTTAGCCCAAAACAACAAATGTTAAGGGATCATAATAGGGGTCAAAGTTTTAAAAAATTGATTGTTATTATTATTATTTTTTTGCCCAACATACACCTCCAAACACTCGGGCAACGCCGGACTGAAATGATAGTACGTATATATTTTTGTTTAACAAATATTGCCTACCAAACTCCTCCTAGAGTTTTTGGTCTAAAGGCATGAAACTTCATATATATAGTATTTGAATCTATGCAAAACTTTATGTTTGAGTTTAGCCCGGAAAAATCGATGCAAAAGTGAGAAAAAAAAAATTAAATTTGCCAGGCGAAGTTCGAACGCCGGCATTACGAATGCATAACGTAGTAACTATTGATTCATGTTTTAATTTTTAGCGTTGCAGTAAACATGTATTCATAGCCCAATCATTGACGACAGAGGCATAATAAATCGTGAGCTTAACATTTTTGTTTCAAATCTCGGTGGTGGTGCATGAGTCTTTTTTTTTATACTTTTCAAATCATTAGTATATATTGCATCCAATCTATCTATCTATATATTTATATATCTATAAAAGTGAAAATGTCTGTCTGTCTTTTCTCTATGGTAGTTAACGAAGACTATTGTACAGAAAGGCATTACTTTACATATTCACACTTTTTAATATATACATATGCGCATAATCCTATGAACACTACATAGGGCCCGAGCAAAGCCGGACGGAACTGCTAGTATTTTTTTATAAAATCAATAGTGGGTTCGCTAAAATCCACAGTAGACTACGATGTATTGTAGACTAATTCCTGAACTGTCAGCTAAACTTCAGCGTCTGTCACATCGACGAAATGTAGCATCCCTCTGCCTGTTCTACAAGTACTTTAACGGTGAATGCTCCGACCGATTGCAAGCACTTGTCCCCCTCAAGGTAAATACCCCGAAAAATTCGACAAGCAGCTAAATACCACCCCTTTACAGTAGAGATCCTTAGATGCAAGAGAGCCTTCTACTCCAGTAGTTTCTTCCCCAGAAGAGCTAGACTTTGTAATTCCCTTCCGGGTCCCTGCTTCCCCAACTGTACTGACATGCAGAAGTTCAAGTGCAACGTGAACCGACATCTTGCTGCCCAACTCTCTGCACAGTACCTCTGATGCTTATGTTTCTGATAGTAGCCCCCTACAACAAAGTGTCAATGCGCCTTGTTTTAGGTGAAAATGTAATTAAAAAAAAATTAAAAAGTACCTACGAAGAGGCATGTGAAACTCCCTTTCAATTTACTACGGTGAGTCCTCCAATAAATCAATCAATCGATTTAATTGGAAAATTGGCGATTCCGCCGATTTTCATGACAATAAACATGTAAGAAGTGTTGAACATTCGTTGATCCTTATCTAATCACGGCCAACCTTGGGTCTTACTGACAGTACACACACACACACACACGCACACACACGCACACACACACACACATATATATGTATATATATATAAATTAAGTAAATACTAGCAAGCAGTGCGGCGACGCTGACCGGTCGTAAGATACATTTTAATATGATATTTTAATTCATGCAGATAACGTATTTATTAGAAGAGAGACATGCTCATATATAGTAGTGAGATCAGAACTAAATATATATGTGTGTGATTTGGGTGCCATTAGCTAGTATCGAAAGCAAAACATACAACTCTCCACTCTCATTCCTAAGCCTCTGGGCCACGCTCCCCATATATATATATATATATATATATATATATATATATATATATATATATATATATATATATCTTGGTGTTTTGCAAGTATATCGCGTTCGACAATTTCGTAGTTGCTGCGTTTTAAACATTGAATTCCCGAGTGAATTTTTTTTTTCAATCTTTGACGAGTAAGTATTTCCCGAATACCACTGTTGAGTTTAATAGTGTATTTTCTCACGCGTTAATCTTTTTTCGAAATCCCGTCGCCACTGTTGTGTCTGCATCAATAACAACACGAACGCAGAAAGTAAAGGTAAAACAAATA
Source organism: Euprymna scolopes (assembly GCF_053919585.1). Taxonomy (NCBI): domain Eukaryota; kingdom Metazoa; phylum Mollusca; class Cephalopoda; order Sepiida; family Sepiolidae; genus Euprymna; species Euprymna scolopes. Next base: position 15,561,989 of record NC_136499.1, on the reverse strand, counting down.
TATTAAGACGAACAGATAATACATATTTACAAAGGTGCAGTTGTACTGCAGTTGGAAGATTGTCCGGCAGAGGGCGTGTTAAAGTCCTTCATGGAGCAACCGGCACATGCGTCTTGCCTATCCGGCGTTCAAACACAGCTCCCTGGTCTTGCTGACTTGATACCTTTATCTATATCTTTTCACTCACGTATGCTAATTAGTGGGCGTATCCACAACAATTATATATATATATATATATATATATATATATATATTATATATATATATATGTATACATCCTTGGTTGATCTTAGAGAAAGTAGGGTGTCCTCTTACCTTTGTTAGAATATTCCAAGAACTGCACAGGGACGTGAAAGCTCGAGTCTCCTTTAACGGAAAATTGTCTGATGAAATCTAAGTTGATAATGGTGTTAAACAAGGTGATATTCCTGCCTCTACTCTGTTCTCTATATTTTTTGCTGTTCTACTTGTTCATGCGTTGCAACATTGCAATAAGGGTCTCATGTTAAAGGTGCGAACTACAGGCCGCATTTTAAATCTTAGATGCTTTAATGCTAGCACCAAGCTGCATCATGTTTTAGTTGAGGAGAAATTGTCTGAGACGATATTTTTTGATAGCACACGGACTGGTACGCAGTAAATAATGGACTGATTTTCTGCATCCTTTATTACCTTTGGTTTGAATATCAGTTTGTCTAAAAGAAAGGAGATGTTCACTCCTGCACAGGACCATTCATGCGCAGAGCCGAACATCGTGGTCTGTGGTACTACGCTAAGAGTAGTCGATTCGTTTGTCTACATTGGCATTCCTCTTGACACTGAAATCCACTGACGAATACAGAAGACTTACAAGACTTGTGTGCTAACCACACTGTTGTATTCATCGGAGCCATGGAGCCATGGATCAAAGGCACATTAAATGGCTTGAACAATTTCACCAAAAATGCTTGAGGCATATCTTAAACATCAAGTGGCAAGCACAAGTACCTGACACTGAGGTCCTTGTGAGAGCATGTTGCTTTAGCGTTGAGACCCTTGTAATGAGATTTCACATGCGTTGGGTGGGCTACGTGGTTCGAATGAAAGATTGTAGGCCGCCGAAACAAATATTTTTATGGGGAGCTGGAAAATGGAAACGCTCTTAACATAAACCTAGGAAGATGTTCAGGGACTGTAAACAAGTCCTGCAAATCAACATCGACACGTGGGAAGAACTGGGGAAATCTTCTGCTTGAAAGTTGTGATGCTCTTGTGAAAAGAAAGCTAGCAAAGGTTTAATTGATGGTCTTAATCAGGACACACAGAGCTTTAAATGTGAACGAATGCTTCTGTTTAGTATTGGCATTCTTTTTTTTATTGATGCTTGGTGTATTTGTAGTTCTATTTTTTTTACATGTCCCACCTCGAAAACAAAATCGAAACAAAGAACTGAGAAGTGTTCAATCAGACATGCTGGAATATATATATATATATATGTATATATATATATATATATATATATATATATATATATATATATGGTTCAATCTTCCGTGTGACCGAAAAATACATTTGTGAATTAATTAGGATCTCTATCAAGTTATGGCTAACGGGACAAAAGCACGCTACCTACGTAGAGTAAATAAAGGGTTCCGCTCGAAATTCCATCCAAATTTCCGAGTTCGAGAAGATACACCTGAAGAAGGTCGGAGGTTATATCGACCGAAACGTTATGAAAATGACACTCAAGATGAGAACAGTAGTTCGATGAATAATATTATAAATAACCAATCCTCATCTTAAACATTCAGAAACGTCATATATATATATATATATATATATATATATATATATATATATATATATATATGTGTGTGTGTGTGTATGTGTGTGTGTGTGTGTGTGTGCGTGCACATATAGTTATATATGTATATCTCTCTCTCTATATATATATATTGTAATTAAAATTTATAAATAAGAAAACTGTAAATTCCATACCAGTTTGTAAATCACACATTTAAACCACTGTACATTTTTTTTAACCACGTAAAAACGTATTTTTTTACACACGAGACGCTTCAAATTTTAAGTAATTTAAATGTAATTTGAACTGAAGTATATAAAAGCATACAGACTGAAGAAAATCAGCTGAAAGCACTTGCAGAAAACAATAAAAAACAACAACAAAAAATAGATAGACGAAAACGATTGCTGAATTTTCCTATACAAATTCAACGGACAATCGGAAAAGTTTACGTCACACGACGATGTTCGCTCTACACAGGTCTGAACGCTTTTTTCTTAGAACTGCCCATCTATGAAACACTGTTCTGTTGGCTTGCTTCTTGACCGACTACAATATCGTTGCCTTCAAGTTCAATGGAAACAAGTTTGGAAAAGTCTGACGATGTTCACTATACACAGGTCTGAACGCTTCTGCCAACTCTCCCCAGCAACTTGCTTTCATGGTGCTCGGGCGCACGTCAACTGTTCGAGACCGTGGACATTAAAAGACCACGCTCGCCATCTTGGATCTTTTCGTATTTCCTTCTTAGCCCGCACGACAGACAGACATAGGCACGTTTTTGCGGTAAGCCCTCTGTATTTTCCCCACAAGAAAAGAGGCAATGTTTTATCTCCGAAAACCATCACCTAATTATTGTGAACATGAAACATTAATTGCTTCTGTGGAATTATCATAGTCATGTTTTTATATTGCTGCTGCTGCTGCTACTACTACTACTACTACTACTACTACTACTACTATTACTACTACTACTACTACTAAGCTCTACTCAATACTCTCGTGTTGAGCGCTGAAAATGTATACCCAAAATATTATATGATGTGAAGTAATATTCATTGCAAATATATTTTGCTTTCAGTTGTATATATCTGCCATCCTGCGAGGATGATATCATTTCAAACAAACATAAAATGCACTAGTCGCTAAAGGAGGAAATGACGCATGAGAAGATCTTATTATCATGAACAAACACTATTCCAAAACGGAAGAGTTAGTACCTGGTGATATAACAACAGACCAAATAAAACGGTATTCCCACCCCGAAAATATGATAAAAAACTAATCCAAAGATTATAGTATTATACTAGACTAAATTTGAATATTTAATTAGGGTTTACTTGTATAAAAAAGTATCCTCATGTCAAGTTGCTCTGATAGAGGGCAGTACAGGGAGACCTTAGACACTCAAGGATAGTTTCTAGTGGGCATTCAAGTTCTCTCCGTAGGCATTCAAGTTTTCTTCGTAGGTAAAAGGAGCTAATGTCTAGTAGGATGGTACAATGACAAGTAAACAGGTAGTACACTAATCTGACCCTCCCCCAAATAGAGGAGACAATACCTAGGAGGATCTCTTAAAGAAAGAAGGTAATGCCTGCAAGTACGGTACCATGAGAATAGAAACGAGACTGCATTATTTTCTTCCTCAAACGATAACCCACGTCTCCTTAAAAACGAGGAGATAATTACTGGGAGGAAGGCGATACACTACCCATTTCCATTAAAAGATAATTCAATCATAGATGAAATCATATTTTCAATCACTGGACAATATTCCTACACATTATTGCATTATTTTTTATGATTCCTGGCCGTTTGGCTACGGTTAACGTATAGTATATGTTCTCAACATCGCAGCAAACATCAAACGGTTTAATATTGACAAAACTACTATCTACATGAAAAAATATGACAAGGCAAATTACAAATCTATATTACAGGATATTAATTTACTAGCAGTGTGAGCCGACGTTGTCCTGGACTGAATGATGATCAACAAATGTTTTGCACCTCCATATTTTATTGTTACTGAAATCGATGAAAACGTCCATTTTTTAAAAATCAAATCGATTAATTTCCTGCTCTAGTTTAGAATTCATCTCGCTGTATTAGGAGAAAGCTTCATATTCCTCCCCGCAGTGGTTAGTTAACAATACATTGAAATCTACATTGCACTGTAGAGAACCTACTGTTGATTTTATAAAATTATTTTTATATATAATGACTTGCATTCAAGTTTAAAATGCAGAAGTCAAGTATCATGCTTCAATGAACAGAAACCTTCATTTCGAACGCGCCTCTGTCATATCAAAGAATCTACTGCAGATTATATGTCAGACCTTTCGGCTTGTCTGGTAATACAATTTCTCAAATGCACTTGTGGGGGTGTTAACTTTGGTCAAAATCGCCTGTTCCTTCTTTATTTCGATTATCGATTATCGATACTTATCGAGGACATTTCGATTGAACACTAGCAGGTACATAAAGCACCTTCGTGTGAAATTTCATAAAAATCGCTCCAGGTGTTTTCGAGTTTATAGGGAACGAACTCACAGACAGACGAACACACACAGTTTCTTTATATAATAGTAGAGATTAGAAGTTGTTTAAAAATAATTATTCAAATAAAGAAATACCTAAAGTTGATTGTCAGTGTTTGCAGATTACTATATATACGATATTTAAAAATATTATCTCATTTAATTAAATACTATGAGCAATTCTGATGTTCATATAATTATGATAAATTGATTTATCCATTTAGATATGTGTGCGTGTGTACGTCTTTTTGAAAGTTTGAAGTAAAAAAAAGGCCGTTTTTTTTTTGGCGCGGCCATGCTCTCAAGTTGAGCTCTCAAATTAGTTGGTCCTTCTTAGTTCAAGGGCCGCGAAATTAGAGGCGAGAGGCCCGCAAAACCAAATGTTTTTTTTTAAATGTATTTCTCTCTCTTTTGAGTGCGTATTAGACGAAAGTATATTTTTTATGAGGTGGAAAGAAAATGCCAAGAACGCCGACTGTACTTTCCGTACGAACGTCTCTGTTTACTTGTTAATGCTTCGTAAACGAAACTGCTAAAAAACACCACGAGAACCACTTGATCTTATTTTCAAATCCAAATACGAAATCGGTGGAAGCCGTAAAATATTTATCGTCATACGGAGCGGAGGCAATATATCTTCAACAGGCTCGTAAATGTCGCCTCCTTTATTTAATCCTGTAGTTCTCGTATTCCATGTGCGATTTTTCTGACAAAGGGGAATCAATTGCCCTTTTTGGGTAAAATCTATCCACCCGTCGTTGGTTTTTGACCTTTTAGCGCCTTACATCATGCCGGAAAAGTTCGGAGGATTCATAGGACGACTCCAAAACATTTTCCGATTCCGATACAATTACCGATTCTGTTTTGGTTGCTTGCTTTTGGTTTACGGCATATCAACCTTTTTTCAGGTTATTTAATGCCGAATCTAGTTATTTTGAGGAACGACTTTTAATGGAGTATATTTTTTTTAAGTCAGATTCTATTTAACCCATAGTTGGGACCCTAACAGGTACTACCACTCCGGGCCAGAGTGGACCTGGGAGCAATGGCAATGAAAGGGTGGCTCCACATTCCCCAAAGCCCGCAAGGTGGGGCCTCACCATCGAATATAGTTTTAGGTCATATCCAGGACCGATTCTGTTTCAAATTCCCAATTCCGATACAATTACCGATTTTTATTCTGATTCTGTACAAATCACTCAATATTTATCCATAGAGTTGTTTTATTAAACCCATGTGATACAAAGTATTTATTTTCGCGAACCTAAAAATACACTTATATGGTGATCTAGAGATTTTAATAGTGTTTATAGATTAAAATCAATGAATATTAACCATTTTATCTTAAGTACCAATGATAGAAAATTAATTGGTAAACAAAATTTTATCAAACAGTAAACAATCAAAAGACTCGTTTTTGCCCTCGGAAAATCTGAACACGTTTTTCAGAATCCGATACCGATTCCAATGCCTCAAAAAGATCTAATTTTCTTAATTCTCGACGAAGATTCCGATTAATCTCCAAGCACTACAGTTTAACTAACACATTTTTTTATTTGTTGAATTATCTAAGATACTACTCTTATCTGGATTATTATATAAATAATGTTTCAGTCGATGTAATTTTCGACCTTCTTCACATATCTTTTAGAACTTACTTGGTTACCTTGAAACAATGTTTATATGGAATATGTTGTCAGCTCAATCCATCTTTGCCATTTGTATTGAGATATGGCATCCTTACCCCAGAGGATTTATAACTCGTGGTATAGAGTTATTACACATGGCTTTATATCCTGTAAATGTTAATGTGAAGGGTATGAACTCTCAAAGAACAATTGACCGTATAAGTTTCCAAAGATTTTGAGAATTCATTTTTTTTTTGCTGGACAAATGTGCCAAGTGCTCCATCAGAGCTGTGAATAAGGTCCAAACCGAAAACACAGCTTTTTTTACATGGAAGTCACCAATTATCAAGGCCCGGAAGCTGCTCGGGGATAAGGGTTATTGCGTGTAAAGTAATCAATGGGATAGTATCGTAGTAATCGTTAGTATTGGAGATTTGATAAAGTGCCTTACTTATGGGGGCGGTTCATCAGGAATTTGTTTATGTTGGACTTGAAGACATCCAAGTTCTAGTCAGGTGGGAGACGGAAGAGAGTTCCACTGGCGTGCACTTGTAAGAAAGAAGCATTGTTCATGGACTCTACGTTTTGGTTTTGGCACAGATAAAGAGTGGGGAAAATTATTGACAGTGGTTCCAGCTAGACGGGTGTTTATCGCGAAAGAGTGAAAGATTGGCGAGGGGGAAAGAAAGCTTGGTGAAGATACTGGCATCAAGAACCCGGAGAGCAGGAAAAATACAGATACTTTGGCATAGAAGAGAACTATTCAATCCAACATGCCAAAACGAGTGAATATATACGTCGTGTTAAGAAAATATGCAAAACAAACTTCCAAACAAAACAACCAGCAGTTGCGATTAACCAATTAGTCATGCCTGTGATAACATACAGCTTTGGTATTGTTAACTGACCACAAAGGGACATAAGCAGACTAAGCACTAAAACGCGGAGAATTGTAAGAATAATATACAGAATCCAGAGTCTGCCAAGGCTGTATCTGCTCAGACGAGCAAGAGGTATGGTTCTCTTAGAAATTGACCAATCAGCATCATAGCAATACTGTAAGAACCGGGCAATATCTTATAAGTCCTAAAATCCAAACCTAAAACTAATACATGAAAATCACGAAACCAGAGCGGAACAACCTGGATCAAGAAACTGGCTGAACATTTTGTACAAGACTGTCCTACAAATGAGACAGAATCAGAAAATAAAGCTGAATTAGCCAAAAAGAGTCATATAATGTGTAAGAAAGATTCGACAAAAATACACCAAAAAGTTACATAAAAAACCCTGGAAAAATAGACCAACTGAGTGCTATTTTCTGGATTAATACACCATTTCTATAGGGAGAAATAACGCTGCATAGACTGGCTAAAACGAGGATCGCTCCACTATGATCAGAAGAGGATTATAATGGCTGTTCAATATCAAGGATTGATGAATGATTAAGGTTTTAAGATGATGGGTCTCACTAATAATAAGTGCAGGTTCTGCCACACAGAATTAGAGAATGTAAGCCACTTGAAATCAAAGTTCTGCTGGGTTACACTCCTCTCTAAATATTTGACTTACGGAGTTGAAGTATATATATATATATATATATATATATATATATATGATGAAAATAATGGAAATAGTATTCCGACAAAATAGAGAAAATAAAAAGGAACAAACCGTATTATGTGTTCATCAACGTTTCGTCTTTATTTCGAAATAAAGACGAAACATTGATGAACACATAATACGGTTTGTTCCTTTTTATTTTCTCTCTCTCTATATATATATATATCATCAGTGTGATCATGAAGAAGACCGAAAGACCGGTCGAAAATATGTGCTTTTGAAAGAAATATTTTCATTTTCTTTCAAAAGACCTTTGTATTCCTACACGTCAACACAGAGGACATAAATACAGAAAAGATATAAACATTTATATATTTTTCTTATTGACTTTTTATCCATACATATTTATATATATCAAAAGGGATACACGTGGATACAACATGCAATTCGGACTATATATATATAAATATATATATATATATATATATATATATATACATATATATATACATATATATACATACATGTATATACATATATATATATGTATATATATATATAAGTGAACGTGTCTGTCTGTGTGTCTGTGTGTCTTTGTGTGTACATTCCCTACGCAATAACAGTCAATTTTCAGTCTACAGACTCGAAATTTTAAATACAGAGTACTGAGATTTGGGAAAATCTTTGTAATCGGTTTTCGGACAAAAATTTGGCTGTTAATGCGTCAAAGTTCAACGATTTGATCTTTGAGAACTCTACCAAACTCTTCCGACAATTTTGGATCTGAACACTTGAAATTTTAGATATAGGTTTCTTTGACATGGATCTAATTAATAACTTGATTTGAGCCCAAAATAATAAATGTTAAGGGGCCATAATAGGGGTCAAAGTTAACAAAATTAACTGCTTTTTTTTGCTCACATAAAATTAATATACGAAAGTATAGATTTATGCGTTAACTTTAAGTATTTACTTCAAAAGTGCTCAATACGTAGGTAGAGCTAGTTAGTAAGTTATAAAATGTATATGGCGATTAAGCTACACTGAATATTCTGCGTTTCATCCACTCTAGGACTCTTCAAGCTTATGCGCATAAGCCTGAAGAGTCCTAGAGTGGATGAAACGCGGAATATTCAGTGTAGCTTAATCGCCATATATATTTTATAACTTGCAATATATATATATATATATATATATATATATATATATATATATATATATTTATTTATAGTATTTGTACCTGTAGCACTATTTCGATTCGATTTTGAGCCGCTAAAATTGGCAAGCATTTAAAGTTGAAGAAAAAAAAACAACATTGATCTTTGCCTGGCGGAAGTCGACTATACCCGTTTAAAATTATTAAGATATAATATGAAAGCGTAATTTACGACCGGGCAACGCCACTCGGCCTGCTAGTAGATTTAACCACGAAGATATGTTAATATTCACTATGTATTCTAAATTAAAACCAAATTGTATAGGAGTTTGAACCCACTTTTTTAACTTCAACATTTATGTACGTTATTTATACAAATTGTAAACACATTAAAAATGAGTCGTATTAACTTACTCTCTATTTTGTTTACTAATGGAGGAATATTTATCAAGGCTAAGAGCTACTGGAAGATAAGGGTTAATTGTTAACTGAAAGATAACAAATACTATGGCATTACTAAATTTATTCAATGAAAGGATCTAAATTTAATTGCTTATTGGATGGTTTATAAAAACTGTTCGTTGTTATTTTATTTGAAAATGATATATTGTAAACTGTAGTCATGCGATAACGTGTTCCATAGACGGAAATAAGACGTGTCAATGGATTCTAACCTAAGGGAGAAAGAAATTAAATACTTTTATTCGTTGTGGTAAAAAGACGAGTTATTTTTGTTACCCTCTTACAAGGAGTAGTCGATATTGGAGCTCAGTCGAGCACCTTCAATGGCAATATAGATAGAAAAGGGATAGATTAGCAACGTCTCTTTTGTTAGAGATTAGCAATCTTTCTTGTGTGAGAAAGATGCAATAGGGAATAGTAGAGACCCCGTCCCCACTAGATTTCGAAGTAGATTTTCTATTGTATCAAGGCACAGAAATTGCTTTAAGCGGCATTTCCTCAGATGCAACAACGTTTTTTAATGTTTGAGTGTTATTATATAAATAGAAATTTACATATATATAGGCACAAGATTACACGCATACAAGTTAGAAAAGCATTTCATCCAAGGCATGAAAATTGTTAAACAAAATGTTTTTACTATAGGCTTTAAAAATAAAGGTACAAGATTCAATTTGAAATTTATTTATCTTCAAAGTGCACTTTTATAAATTTTACAAGGTAAAGTATAAAAATTTAATTTAAATTGAATCAAAAAATTACCATGGATATTTTTATTTAATGTACATTCTGTTGCACTTTAAAAAAATCATTGAAAATTTTATATCTATATCATTAATTGCTAGATGAAAGATAATGTTTTTAAATTGCAACAAAATGTACAATTAACAATTTTCATGCCTTGGATGAAATGCTTTTCTAATTTGTATCTTATCTTTTTAAGATTATATTTTAAAACTCTCCTTCTCTCTATTTCAGTTTGTATTTCTCCTCACACCACAACTCAGTTTTGTAACCCTCTCTTTGTATTATTACAGGTCTGAATATTCTCTCTGTTTCAGTTTGTATTTCTTCTCACATCACAACTCATTTTTGCAACTCCCTTTTGGTGATACAGTTCTGAATAATGAGAAAATCTGAATTTTTTTAGCAAAAACTTTAAAATAACTTTTTTATAAAATGTTTTTTAAACTTCTTTAAGAATGGAAAATCCTTACACTTTAATAAGGTACATATTTCATATAGGTTTCATTAACAAATATTCAGTACATAACGAGAAAAATAGAGATGAAAATTTCAAAAGGATTGTATAACTGGTTACGGTCACTAGTAGTCCTCGCCAGGGAAAGTCTTTGTTATTGTTATTCTATTATTATTATTATTATTATTATTATTATTATTATTATTATTATTATTATTTAAAACATTTTGTGTCTTGCTCTTTCGCGCGAGGACTAATTTGCGTACTTTCTGGCGTGATAGGATGACAAAACCCTTTTCTCCAACGATCTTACCAACAGACTTATATACGTTTTCGATCTAAGTTTCGTAACAGTGTTGAATACCTTAAAACAAGGGGTTTTAAACTTCAGGACACCATGGAATCCCTGAGCAGGGCAAAGGTTTTTAACAGAACATTAATAAGATAATATCTAAAATAAATATCAAAAACATCAATTTCAAATTTTAACTTATACTTGTTCATTCGTTGTTCCTCTTCATGATTTTATTATATGTTTATTGATTAATCTAAAATTGTTTCATTTTTGTTAGTTTTTTTCATTTACTTTTTAATGTACCATCCTAAAACTCTTTACGCTTGCAGTTATGTATCATATCTCTTTCCAGCAAAACAGATAAATAATTAAATTTTCCATATAAAGCATTTGACTCTCTTTAAAACAAAAAAAGACTTCCGGAACCCCTCTGCCTCACTCACGGAGCCCCAGGGCTCCGTACAACCCACTTTAAGAAACACTGCCTTCAAACACTGAAATCATAGATTGTTACCTTTCCGAATTTCTTAGTGTGTGCACACTTGGACTCGACTTTACTGGTATTTACTTCCTTCCCACTGCAGAAAGATGTGTCACAAAGTCGGAAGGTGATGGAGACACAAACCAGTGCCCCTTAAGGATGAACACTCTGGCCTATAAAAATTGTCTGAATAGCCCCATCGGTATTCGATCAAGGCAGTAAGCAATAAATTTATGCCACCTGCCTGGGACGGTAGTACTACAACGTAGAACAATAAAATTGTCGCCATAGAAAAGACGATATAATTCCATTTCCGTTTGATGAAAACTGTTTTTTTTTTGTTGCAAACCATCTACTTTGTCCAGTTGTGTACAAATCCCAGGAGTAATAGGAGCCTTGTATCATGTCTGAAAGTGACACAATATTCAACGAGTGAGATCGGAGATGCGCCACTGTACAACTCATGCTCTCTATTGATCCAAGTTATGACAAAAGGATCATTGCCAGCACCCTCAAAATGCAAATCCGGACGGTTCAACGCATGAGGGCACAGCTCAATGAAGTTTCCGGATACGGTTATGATCTTAGGTGTAGTTTCAACTGAGGGCCACATCATGCCACATCACATCTTCGAAGTCGGCTTGAAAGTCAACACCAAAGTGTACCTGAATGTGCTCAAGAGTGTGGTGATCCCCTGGTTCAATCAGGTTACTGTTGGAAGACCCTATGTGTAGCAGCAGGAGTCGGCGTTGGTCCACAAGTCCAAAGAGACTTATGCTTGACTTAAGAAAAATTGCTACGACTTCTCTAGATGGTCCCCTCCTCCACTGATCTGAACTCGCTGGACTACTTCGTTTGTCATTTGATCATACGTCGAGAATCACCAACATGACCTCCCACAAACCCAAAGCCAGCATGATTGCCACTATCTGCCGAATATTCGCCGGCGTTTGTGGAAAGGACATGCTTCCAATTACGGACCTGTATCGAGGCGGTGTTTGAGGCTGAATGCAGCTACATTGAATAGATGTCAGCTATACTAGATAATCAAGTTATCTGAATTGAGTTTTTCAATAAGTTTTAAAATAAAGCTGTAGTCTTGTTTCCTTTAAGGCGACAACTTTATCGTTCCACGCTGTACTCAGGACCTACGCTCAAGACTGTCAGATAAAAGTCCATCGGAATTTCCTAGGTTTTGCAAAACTGATTTTCGAGAAAAGATATATCGTTGGCTTTAATTAAACCCTTTCTCTAATCATACCTACTTATGTATAAAGGCGTGTGCCTGTGTGTGCGTGAGAGTTCGTTCGTTCCCTATAGACTCCGAAGCAGCTGAGCCGAATTTTCGAAATTTCACAAAAACGTACTTCATGTGTCTGTAAGTGTTCTTAGATAGGTTTCGTATCGGAATGCATCGGATGATTATCAAGAATCGATAATCGCAAAAATCCGATTAAAGACAATTTTGACCAAAGTAAAAGCCCTTATACAGCCTAACACCACGAGGGCATTTCAGAAGTTTTGTTGCACCATAAGCAAAACGGCACGGCGTATGAAATCAACATTACGTTCTTTAATATGATAGAGGCGCATTCGAAATGAATTTTTAGCTTTACAGTAAAATTGGGCCATGATACTTAACTGTTACATTTTAAACTTTAATTAAAGCCATTATAGCGATAAATAATTTTATAAAATCAACAGTAGGTTCTCTACAGTGCAATGTAAACTATAGTGTATAGTGTATAGTGGACTAAGTCACTGCGGAAGGGCACGTGAAGCTTTCCCATGGTGCACCGCAGGAAATCAATCGTTTTGTTTAAAAAATGGGTGATTTTGATGTCAATAAAAGTATTGGAGATGTGGGTCATTCGTTGATTGTCGGGTCTCCTGGCTAGTCAAAAATATTCCCAAAATCAGAATTGTGAAAGTTTTATTTATTTACAATACAGATTGAGCATTTGTGTTCGATGATCGAAACAATTAATTTCCTATTTTTTATGTACCTGGAAAAATACTTTCGCACGCTTTCCTTATGTATATATATATATATATATATATATATATATATATATATATATATATATATAAAGAGAAATAAAAAGGAACAAACCGCATTATGTGTTCATCAACGTTTCGTCATTATTTCGAGACTTCCTCGAAATAAAGATGAAACGTTGATGAACACATAATACGGTTTATTTATTCCTTTTTATTTCTCTATTTTGTCGGAATACTATTTCCATTATTTTTATCATATATATATATATATATATATATATATATATATATATATATATATATATGTATTGTATGAAGAGCAGTTTATATGTTCAACTAAAAATCAAGGATTACAATACAACCCACCACAAAGTTGATGTTGTCTTGACTGTCGTTACCTGGGATGAACAATATCTAAAAAAAAGGACAACATGGCCAGATTCCTTCAGAGAGAGGCGGGTTGCAGTAGTTTTATAAATTTTGAAATATAATGTCGACTAATTCTAGAATAAATCTATTATATACGGAAATGGCTTTCGCGTGGATGCACGTATGTCTAGCTAGAGAAGAATAGGCTTGGCGAAAGAGAGAGAGAGAGAGAGAGAGAGAGAGAGTGTGTGTGTGTGTGTGTGAGAGAGAGAGAGATAGAGAGATAGAGAGGGGGCGTTGAAGAGAGACAAAACGAAAGCAGAAGATAGAGTTAAAATAGAATCATAATAAAAGAATATGTTAAGTTTTTGCCTCGGCAATGCCGGTTAGCCTGATAGTTTGTTAAAAAGTCACTTTTTTTCGATCTCGGAAATGTTTCTGTCGAACGCGAGAATCTGGTCGGAATTTCGGGCGGAATTCTTTATTTAATGCCCGTGGATAGCATGCTCTTCTTCCGTCAGTCATAGTCGGCTATCATTGTTAATTCGCAGTTGCATTTTGATTGTCGCCCACATCGAGATTTGAAACTTCAGAAAAGTGTAACTTTACAGCTAAATTTTACAAAGTAATTTTACTGAATACTTTCTCTACTACGCCAAGCTGGTTGAATAACACTCAAGATGAGAACAATAGTCCGAAGATCCAAATAAGACGAATTTTCTTTTCCTTTTGTTTCATTTTTCTCTACTTTGTTCTCTCTTTCTTCAAGCTCTTATTCCAAGCACTCTTTTTATACTTATTAGTTGCCCAGTCGTAGAACATGCTTAAACATGATATTTCAATTCATGCAGATTGCGTCTGTATTATAATAGAATCAATCCTCTACTGAATATTATATATTATGAGGAATAATTTGCCCGGTGGACCAATTAGCAAATAAATAAATAAATAAATAAACTAAAAAATAATAATGATATTATCGTTCACCAAATTCCGTCTGTATTTGTATATTTCTCTCTAATAGGCTCATAAGAGTAATGGACAATGGACAAAAATCAGAGTCCTGCAGTATTAGCATTAGCTGGAGTTCCTCAGGGGTCAATCCTGGGCCCAACTCTCTTCCTGATCTACATCAATGATCTCCCTAAACACATACTTAAATCATTCGTTGACATCTATGCTGATAACACGACCATCTACAGCAACACATCAAAGGCTGTAAATGACAAAGTTCTCTCTGATTCTCTCTCCTCTGATCTCGAGCGTGTAGTTCAGTGGGGGAAGACGTGGCTGGTTACCTTTAATGCATCTAAAACCAAGCTCCTATCTTTACACCATCAACGCTCTGATCCCCATCTGGCACCAATTGTAATGGATGGCTCTCATCTAGGAGAAGCTCAATGTTTTGACAAGCTTCTGGGCTTGACATTTACTCCTGATCTGAAATGGAACACGTACATCAAGTCTGTTGCCAAGGTCGCTGGAAAGATGGTGGGTTCCTTCTAATACTCCAGAAGATATCTCACTAATGATGCAATTCTCTATCTATATAAAAGCCAAGTACGTCCAAGGATGGAATACTGCTGCCATATCTAGGCAGGAGCTGCTAAAAATAGCCTATCCTGCCTTGACAGAGTACAAAATAGACTTCGTGGCTAAGTGGGGGATGCACTTTTCACTTCCCTGCAACCTCTCTCCCAAAGAAGAGACATTGCGAGCCTGTCTTTGTTTTACCGTTATTTCCATGGCAAGTGCTCGTCTGAGCTCCAACCTCTGGCCCACTCGTCAATCTTTTACGAAAAACACCCGTCTAGCTGGAACCACTGTCAAAATGTTTCCACACTCTCTATCTGTGCCTAAATCAAAACGTAGATTCCATGAACACACCTTCAAATCCAACGTAAACAAATTCCTGATGAACCGGCCCCTTAAGTAGACATTTTATGAAATCTCAACATTAACGTACAACGTACTGTACATGCAATAACCCTTATCCCTGAGTGGCTTCCGGGCCTTGGTAAGTGGTGACCTCCTTGTAAAAACAAACAACAAAAAACAATATCATGTTAGCTGATATTTGGGTTTGACGATGAATACCCTGGAAAATCACTTCTAATTAATGTTTAGTTTTAAAATATGAAAACGAAGAAATGATTTGCGGCGATTTTAAATGATACCTATTCTTTTATCGTAAATTAAACTCATTATTAAGAAAAATTAAAATAAAATGGTTGAACAGGGGATCATTCGAGCTGTATTCGAATGTTCTACCACTAAGCTATATTTCCAAATGACTATAATTCAGTTATTTCTTAAGAAGAAATAGTTTTCTGAGATTATTTTACGTATATTTTACCTTACACCTTGGCCGGTGTAACGTAAAATATTTCCCTGTAAAAATTCTTCTTTTTATTTATAAGAAAGGAAGACTATTTTTAGGATCGGATTAATTTCGATTTTCAATACTTATCAGATGAATTTATGTACAACACCTATCTAAGAACATTGTTATTAGCTTTATGTGAAATTTGCAAAAGATAAGTTCAGCCGTTTCGGAACCTATAAGGAATGAACTCGCACACACAAAGTGACTTTTCAATATTCCATTTTTCATTCTTTTATTTTACCTTTAACTATTTCTTTTGTTTTTTGATTTATTTGTTTTTGCTCTTTTCTTTTATTTCGTAATTATGCTTTCACCCTACTTTTATCTTGTGTGATTCCTTTTTCTTTTCGTTTGCTTTCGTTTGCTTTCTTTTTATTTTTATTTTACTTTCTACATTCTGTTTCTTTTACTTGTTACTTTTAATGTTCTGCCTCATTTGATTTTATTCTTTCTTTCTATTCTTTCCTTCTATTCCTTCTTTTTTTCTTTCTTTCTGTGTCGTTTTACTTTTTTGTGTATTTGTTTTTCTTTATTGTTCTTTTATTGCTCCTTCTTTTCTCTCTTACTTTTTTTTTCTTTTTTTGACCAGTTTTCTTTCACCATTTTTCTTTCACCATTTTTTTTTTTACAATTTTCTTTTCACCATTTTTTTTTCACCATTTTCATTTCACCATTTTTCTTTCACCATTTTTCTTTCGCCATTTTTCTTTTACTATTTCCCTTTGACCTTTATCTTTCACTATTTTTCTTTCACTATTTTTCTTTTTCTAATTATCTTTCACCATTTTTCTTTCGCCATTTTTCTTTTACCATTTTTCTTTCGCCATTTTTCTTTCACTATTTTTCTTTGAACTTTTTCTTTCACTATTTTTCTTTCACTATTTTTCTTTTTCTATTTATCTTCCACTGTTTTTCTTTCACCATTTTTCTTTTACTAATTTTCTTTCCCGTTTTATTTTTTCCTTTCTCTTCTTTTAAATTTATGTTTACATTTTCTTTTCCCTTATTCCCTTTCATTTGCCAGCTTTGTTTTTTTCTGTGATTACAGCCTCCATAAAATCTCATTCTTTTTCTATTTTCTTCTTCAATTTTTTGCTCTGATTTATTCCTTACTTTACATTTTTCTTTCTATTTCTTTTCTTTCTTTCTTATTGATTTTTTTGTTTTGTTTTGTTTCCCTTTTCTTTTGTTATTTTTCTCGTTTTGTAATTGCATTCTTCTTCAAACACGTTTTCATCTCAAACAAGGCAAAATATTGCCGCTGAGAATGGAATGGAACTACTATTAGGAATCGCGTCTAACATTGGACTGTGAATAAATTAAGCACCAAGATGTCTGTTTACATTATATTTAAACTTTAGCAGTACAATCACGGAAGCAGAAAACAGGGAGGAAATTCCAAAGTCTAGAAGTCCAAGGAAAGCAACTATTAGAGTAGAAGGCTTTCAAGCATCCAGGGACCTCAACAGTAAAGAGGTGGGACTTTGCTGCCTATTGGGTTAGGAGTGTGGACATCGAGGCATCACAAGTGCGATTAGCTCAGCTATGAGCGGTCCTGGATATGACCTAAAACTATATTCGATCGTGAGGCCTCACCTTGCGGGCATTGGGGAGCGTGGAGCTACCCTTTAATTGTCATTGCTCCCAGGTCCACTCTGACCACGAGTGGTAGTACCTGTTAGGGTCCCAACTATGGATTAAATAGAATCTGACTTAAAAAAAATATACTCCATTAAAAATCGTTCCTCAAAATAACTAGATTCGGCATTAAATAACGTGAAAAAGGTTGATATGCCATAAAACAAAAACAACCAACCATCAGCTATGAGCACTTTTTTTTATTAAAGTACTTGTGAAACTGACATAAGAATACGATATTGCAGCGATGGGACAGAAGTTGGAGTTTGGTTGACAGTACGTGATCTATTAGATTGGAGACTTTTATGAACCCTGCCTAAGATTGAAAGCCTAGTGTTAGAGGCGCCAAACCAGCAGTGACAGCAATACTCTATGCATGAATGAATTGTTGCTTTGTAAAAATTTAGGTTGCTCTTTAGTATGAGTGATTTTCTAGCACGTCAGTGAGAGCCCACCTTCTTTGCATCCTGCCAATATTTTACTTTTTTGTAACGTTTTTTTTATTCTGTTTCTTACTTATATATTTTATCATTTCCTTCGTTCATTTTTCTCTCTTTTATAAACAATTTATTTTTTGCTTCTCTTCCCCCTCTTTCTCTCCCTCTCTCTTTATCTTCCTTTCCTTCTTTCTCTCTTTTTTTCCTTTGCCACATTTGCTATTCTTTCATTCTCGTTTGAATGCGGATGAATTTAGAACTTCTTTTTTTATTGCTGTTTCTCCCTTTTTTTCAAATCTCTTTTCTTTTACTCCCTCTCTTTCTCTCTCTCTTTCTCTCTCTCTTTCTCTCTCTCTCTCTCTCTTTCTCTCTCTCTCCCTGTTCCTAGCATCCTCTACTCTTATCCTCACTTCTTTTCTTCTTTAATCTTTTGCTTCGTACATATTTATGCTCGTCCCGTCCATACGAATCAAAAACGAACACAAATGTATGAAAAATTATTAAAAGAACAAAAAAATAAATAATAATAATAATAATAATAATAATAATAATAATAATAATAATAATAATAAAAATAAAACAAACTTTTAAGACTCCAGACTCCAACCTCCGACAATTTATTTTCATGACTTCAAGCCCCAAGAATGTCCCCTCCCTCGTCTTGCCCGTTCTCACTGCAAGGCATCTCCCATCATCCCGGCTTATTTCTCTATTCCCTTCGTTGCTTTGCCTGTCGACAAGCGCTAACGAAATTTGACATTTGCTAGTTTATATATGACTAATTACCTATTAGTGCTTGTCTTTTCCTTTTATCTTCCACTGTTTTAAACATTCTTCTGGCCTTCCTATCTTGTCGGCGAGTCCAGCCTATTACAAATCTCCGTTCTGTATTAATATATACAGATCGTCTGGAGGGCCAGGGTTATCTTCCGTTTTCATCTTACAATAATTGCTTGCAAAGTATAACGCTTGCTCGACTGCCTTCCAGTTGTGCGTAATGGTTAGCACGTCGGGCCTGAGGAACTTGTCTATGGGTCTACGCGTTAACTGTTGAAATACGCACATACACGTACAAGGATAAACGCGCACACATAACGGCATGCAGATACGAATGCAAGCAGCAATGCATACACTAAAACACACACACACATGCACACACACAGGCACACACACATATATTTATATTTAATGTACATATATTTTAATCGGCACAAAAATGTATATGCTAGCTTAATAGTGCATGCAACATATCTTATTTATAGACAATTACTTCTGCTAATTTCGGAAATATACGGAAGCATTGTGTAGAGAATATCATGCATTTTTTCTTCCTAAGTAAAGAATTTTGATGTTTTCTGAAGAGTATATGCACCGAAAGAGACGGTATTGATATAATAATAAAAAAATGTACCGAAATTGTAACATGCTGGAGAAACTGTTTTGTACGAAAAATAAATATTTAGATTTTGGAATGTAAAAATACTGTTATATTTTTTTTACATGTGCTCTGTTGTTGTAGTTGACACACATTGAGCTTTCAAACAAAACTTGTTGGGTTGGTATGCACAAAGAGTGAACTGTAATAAAACATATTTTACAAAAATAACACATATATATATATATATATATATATAAAAATATATCGCAATCATATATATAAATAAAATTTATTTATAGTTATGTCTCGGAAGTAGAGTGAAAAGCACATCTTATTTTTCTTTTATTAATATTATTTTTTTCCTTGTACACATTTTTGTGAATTATTCCATGGATTTCTGCCTTTGGATTATTATGGACAATCTTCTTCCAATTACGGGATTTCCTTGGATTTTACTTGTACAAATGGAAATTCTTTTAACTGTCTTGAAGTTTTACATTTGGATTTTACCGTCACTGGATTTATTATCTTCCACCAGACTATCCATTCATGAGTAATCAACTTTTTCTTTACCATATTCCCTCTGCTTAACTTATTTTGTTTTCAAGTAAGATCTTTGACTTACTTGTTGCTTCATCAAATACTTCTGCATGCAAAATCCGATCCCGCATTTTGCTAATTCCTTCCCTCTGATGAGAAGGAAAGTATTTCTTCGAAACTTCGCGGATTGAGGACTATCCATTTATCTAGTGTTTCCTTTTCAGATTAAATATGTTTTTAACTCATTTCAAAGTGTTTTTTAACATATTTTATTAACTGTTTGCTCATATATATATATATATATATATATATATATATATATATATATATATATATATATATCGCAATCAGGGTAGTCTTAAATTTATGATTAAAAACGTTTAAAATAAATCAATGATGTTGAAGAGAAAAGAAGAAAAATATTGGGAGAGTCATCTGACCGGTTTCGCCCTCGAAGAGTCCTAGAGTGGATGAAACGCGGAATATTCAGTGTAGCTTAATCGCCATATATATTTTATAACTTACTATATATATATATATATATATATATATATATATATATATATATATATATATATACAAAGTGAACGTGTGTGTGTGTGTGTACATTTCCCTACGCAACAACTCTGTAAATTTTTAGTCTACAGACTCGAAATTTGATATACAGGTTACTGAGATTTGAGAAAATCTATGTGATCGGATTTCGGTCGGAAATTTGTCTGTTAAAGGGTCAAAGTTCAACGATTTGACCTTTGAGAACTCTACCAAATATCTCCGACAATTTGGGTCTAAACACTTGAAGTTTTGATTATAGGTTCCTTGGACACGGATCTAACTTAATTACTTGATTTGAGCCCAAAAACAATAAATGTTAAGGGGTCATAATAGGGGTCAAATTTTAAAAAAATTGAACTTTGTGGTTTAACATTTGAAATTTGACATACAGGGTATTCAGAGATAGGGCAAGCTTTTTAATCGGTTTGAGTCAAAAGTTTTTAGTTACCAATATATAAATGTATGTATGTATGTTTGCATGTCTGCCTAAAACTTTTGACAGAGGCGACGGATTTTACAAAGATCAGTATCGCTTTTAAGTCCGACCTTTCAGACGACAAATATCGAAAAATTGGCTAAAAAAATTAATATCTTCACCTTCAACTGGGAAATTTTCTACAGGGGGAGGTCGCTTTTTTCGCCGATATTTTTTAAAGTCATCCTCTCTTTTCAATTGCCTAGCCTTAATCTAAAAAATATCACTTCCGGTTTGGCGATGGTCGTATCAGCATAGACCTCAGGTTTTTTTTACCCCGTTCTTTTCCTCCTTCCGGTACGGGTTCAAGCCTGCCTTCCTATTACAACTTTTTTTTTTTTGCTCAACAGACACATCCAAACACCCAGGCAACGCCGGGCTTAAATGCTAGTATATCTATAAAAGTGAACGTGTCTGCGTATCTGCCTGTCTGTGTGTCTGTGTGTGTACATTTTCCTACGCAACAACTCTGTCAATTTTAAGTCTACAGACTCGAAATTTGATATACAGGTTACTGAGATTTGGGAAAATCTGCCTGATACGTTGTCGGCCGGACATTTGGCGATTAAGGGGTCAAAGTTCAACGATTTGATTTTTGAGAACTCCAAACTTCTCCAACAATTTGGGGTCTAAACACTTGAAATTTTAGATATAGGTTCCTTTGACATGGATCTAACTTAATAATCTGATTTGAGCACAAGACAATAAATTCAAAGGGGTCATAATAGGGGTGAAAGTTAAAAAATTGACCGCTTTTTTTTTGCTCAACATACACCTCCAAATACCTGAGCAACGCCGGGCACCCATGCTAGTTTATATATAAAAGTGAACGTATCTGTGGTTCTGTCTGTCTGTAAATTAAATTACGAATAAAGTAAATAAATCAATTTTATATAAGATTTCTAAATAGAATAATTAAAACAAATCAATTCCTAATTCCTTCGTGAAATTTTAAATAACTCTGATGTCGGTAAAATTTTAACAATAGTTATTCGACAGCAAATTAATATTTTAGAAATCTATTTGTTTTTGAGCATTTTAAAGATTGTTTATGGGGCATAATATAATGATCGATTTTCCATTTAAAACATAAATATTTCGAATTTGCATTAAATTTGATCCACAGTCATTAGAAACCAATTTGATAATATTCGCTGAATGGCAATGTCTTTTTATAAGAGCTTAAACGTTAAAGTAGCACGTGCGATAACTGAGCAACGAATCGTTGTATAACTTAATCCAAATATTTGCATGCAAACGAGATGGTAAGGTTTTAATTAATCAGATGCAACCGTTTTCATCGATAAGCGATCAAAAACATTTTCATACAATTTTCATTAAGTATATGCTTAAACTAAATATGTGTGTGCGATTTAACAGTCACGTAAATAAAACATCGTAAAAAAATGCATGCGAATTAACAGTATTTTATTAGGGCTAGACATGGCGAGCGCAGTAACATTGAAGTTCCATGTGTATATAATATAGTAAAATATAATATAATATAATACTTGATCTTTTAAACCTTTATAATTATAAAAAAAATCAGTTCCTCGTTGGAAAATTATTTTGCTTATAAGACAATCAATTTCTATATTAATTTGCTTAAAAAATTCACTCTGTCCTAATGTTATTTCAGTTGTTTATCGTGAAACACTTTTTGGGATTATATATATATATATATATATATATATATATATATATATATATATATATATATATATATATATGTACACACACACAAATATATGCATATATGTTGTTGAACAACACTTTGAAAAAGTTAAACACATATTTAATTTGAAAAGGAAACACTAAATAAGTGGATAGTCCTAAATCCGCGGAGTTTCGAAGAAATACTTTCCTTCTCATCAGAGGGTAGGAATTAGCAAAATGCGGGATCGGATTGTACATGCAAAAGTATTTGATGAAACTGCAAGTAAGCCAAAGATCTTACTTGATAACAAAAAGTGAAGATAAGGGAATAGGGTGAAGTAAAAGGTGATCTCACGTGAATGGATAGTTAGGTGAAAGGTAAGGTATCCAATGACGGTAAACTGACTAGAGACAAACGCGAAACACGTGTAACGTGAATATGACAAAAATGAAAAATACTAAAATATTAAACAATATTCCAAACCTTTTACAGATGATAACTGTTGGTTGCTTTTCTTTTTACAAAGGAATCCCAATTTATCAAGGCCCAGAGGTCATTCGATGATAAAGGTTAAAGAATGTACATTGGTCCAAAAGGACAATATCATAGTAATCGTTAGAAGTGTAAATTTGGTAAATTGGATTACTTAAGGGGAACGACTTATCAAAAATTTGTTTACATTGGATTTGAAGACTGACATATTGTATTCAGATGGAAAGTAGGTAAACGGAGGATGCAGTTTTTTGAAAGAATCTTTGTTCATGGAATCTACATTTAGGTTAAGGCACAGATAAAGAGTCGAGGAAATTATTAATAGTGGGTTCAGCCAAACGAGTGTTTCTTGTCAATGTTTGGTGAGGGGGGACCATAAGGTGGAGCTCAGACGAGCACTTGCCATGAAAATTACGATCAAACAGGGACAGGCTCGCAAGGTCTCTTCTGTGAGGAAGTGGTTGCAGGGAAGAGAAAGATGCATCTTCAACTAGGCTACGAAGTCTATTCTAAACTCTGTCAAGGCATGATAAGTCTTCCTAGCAGCTCCTAGCCAGATGTGACAGCAATACCCCATCCTTGGACGTGCCTGGTTCTTGTATAGGTAGAGAATTGCATCAGCAGGTAGATAATAGAAGGATCCCATCATTTTTCCAGCGACCTTGACAACGGATTTGATGTACGTTTTCCATTTTAGACCAGGAGTAAGGTCAAGCCAAGAAGACGAGGGCCATTCATTTCAATTGATGCCAGATAGGGATCAGAATGTTGATGATGCAAAGATAGATACTTGGTTTTAGATGCATTGAAAGTAACCAGCCATCTTTTCCCCATTGTACCACATGCTCAAGATCAGAGAAAACTTGGTTGTTTACGGTCTTTGATGTGCTGCCATAGATGGTAGTGTCGTCAGCAAAAATATCTACGAATGATCTAAGGATGTGATTTGGAAGATCATTAATATAGATCAGTGAGAGAGAGAGTTGGACCCAGGATTGCCCCCTGAGGGACTTCAGCATTAATTCTATGAGCCTCTGATTTCTGCCCATCAACCACTACTCTTATGAACCTAACAGAGAGAAATAAATGTAAAAGAGTAATAAAAAATGCAAGAGAGCTATATGCTCAGTCCGCTAAATTCAAAGTAGCTGATTAGCGGCTTGGTTCCCACCAGTTTTGGCAAATAACAAATAGGATCCTGAACAGAAGTGTGCGTTCTATCCTAACCATTATCAATGGACCAGAGGTCATCTCGTCAGCATCAGACAAGGCCAAACTATTTGCCAAGAACTTTGCAGCTTATTCTATCCTATGCGACAAGGCCATCAACTCCCCATATTTCCTTCTATAACACAGAACACGCTAGGTAACATACAAATATCTGTGCATGAGGTCGCCAAGCTTATCAAGAACGTTGATTCAAGTAAAGCAACTGGCCCTGACGGGATCCCAATTATAGTGTTAAAAAAGCTTCAACCAGAACTTACGAAATGTTTAAGCATTGCCTTAAGGAGAAGTGCTTTCCAACACCCTGGAAAACCTCATCAGTATGCCCTGTATTTAAGAATTCAGGTGAAAAGTCATCTCTCTCTCTCTCTCAGTACAGACCAATAAGTCTCCTGTGTGTCATGAGTAAGTTGCTGGAATCCATATTAAATAGAGAAATAGTCAACCAACTCAGCAGAAACAACCTTCTTAGTGACTCGCAATATGGTTTCCGTTCTGCAAGATCCACCGAAGATGTGCTAACGGTTATATCTCATAGGATTAGCGAATCTCTTGACAAGGAATTTCCTTTCTAGGGCAATTGCTCTTGATATATCAAAGGACTTCGACAAGGTGTGGCATAAAGGCCTACTTCACAAGATTTCCAGCTACGGTATAACTGGAAATGTTTTCTCAATCATTAAATCATTTCTCTCTTATAGGCTCATAAGAGTATTGGTCTATGGACAAAAATAAGGTGCCTGCAATATTAATGCTGGGATCAACTCTCTTCCTGATCTACATCAATGATCTCCCTAAACACATACTTAAATCATTCGTTGACATCTATGCTGATGGTCCGACCATCTACAGCAACACATCAAAGGCTGTAAATGACAAAGTTCCCTCTGATTCTCTCTCATCTGATCTAGAACGCGTGGTTCACTGGGGGAAGACGTGGCTGGTTACCTTTAATGCATCTAAAACCAAACTCCTATCTTTACATCATCAACGCTCTGATCCCCATCTGGCATCAACTGAAATGGATGGTTCTCGTCTAGGAGAAGCTCAATGTTTTGACAAGCTTCTGACCTTTACTCCTGATCTGAAATGGAACACGTACATCAAATATGTTGCCAAGATCACTGGAAAGATGGTGGGATCTTCTACCGCTCCAGAAGATATCTCACTACTGATGCAATTCTCTATCTATATAAAAGCCAAGTACGTCCAAGGATGGAGTACTGCTGCCATATCTGGGCAGGAGCTGCTAAAAACAGCCTATCCTGCCTTGACAGAGTACAAAATAAACTTCGTGGCTTAGTGGGGGATGCACTTTTCTCTACCCTGCAACCTCTCTCCCACAGAAGAGACATTGCGAGCCTATCTTTGTTTTATCGTTATTTCCATGGTAGGTGCTCGTTTGAGCTCCAATCTCTGGTCCCCCCTCGCCAGTCTTTTACGAAAAACACCCGTCTAGCTGAAACCACTGTCAAACATTTTCCCCACTCTTTATATTTGCTTAAATCAAAACGTAGATTCCATGAACAAAGCTTCTTTCTTAGAACAGCACGCCTTTGGAACTCTGTTCCGTCTGCCTGCTTCCCACCTGACTACAACCTGGATGTCTTCAAGTTCAACATAAACAAATTCCTTATGAACCTCCCCCTTAAGTAGACACTTTATTAAATCTCCATACTAACATAATGTACATGCAATACCCCTTATCCCTTAGTGGCTTCCGGGCCTTGATAAGTGGTGACCACCTTGTAAAAAAAAATGATTTAATAATTGAAAAACCAAGATCTCCAGCTATACCATAGCTCGAGATCTTGCGAAGTAGACCTTTATTCCATACCCTATCAAAGGTCTTTGATACGTCAAAAAGCAATTGCCCTAGAAAGGAAGTCTCCGTCGAGAGTTTTCCTATGAAAAATAACCGTTAGCCCATCTGATGTAGATCTAGCAGAACGGAAACAATATTGCATATCACTAAGAAGGTTATTTTTGCTGAGATGGTTGACTACGTCTCTATTTAACACAGATTCAAGTAACTTACTCATGACGCACAGGATACTTATAGGTCTGTACTGAGAAAGAGATGACCTATCACCTTAATTCTTAAGTACAGGGCATACCGATGAGATTCTCCAGGGTGTTGGGAAGCAATTCTGTTTAAGACAACACTTAAACAGTTTTGTAAGTATGGGAGTAAGTTCTGTTTGAAGCTTTTTAAGCATTATCATTGGAACGCCATCGGGGCCATTTCCTTTACTGGAATCAAGGTTTTTGATTAGCTTGGCAACATCACGCACATATATTTCTATATCGCATAGCTTCACTTTTATTATTATTATTATTATTATTATTATTATTTAGTAGTAGTGGTAGTAGTAGTAGTAGTAGTAGTAGTAGTAGTAATTTTTCTAATGCACTCACTTCCAAAACACAAAGTCTGTTCTATTTACTGTCAATACACAGGGGCTGAGAGAGGAAGAAGAAGCGGTAAGCTTGGTTGGTTTTATGGAAATAAGGGCGAGACTAACCGCGGGAAAACCCGAGATTTGAGAGGAATAAAAACCGAACTCAAACGAACTCAAGCAGAGAAAACGGTGAGCGGAGATGAAAGTCCCTCCCTAAGGAAAGTCCCGGCTCAAAATGAAAAAGAAAGTTAGGCTGAAGGAACCAGCAGTTTTTAAGCTATTTCGGTTTACAAATGGCAGTCAAAGCATTTGATATTCTTCTATTCTAATTCCTGAATTTCATGGCATCTCACCTGATCAAACAGTGTCCGAATGGTTGGAACAGGTGAAACTGGTGTGTGAAATGTGTAGGGTTGACAATATTGAGCGTGTTTTACCACTCAGGCTAAGAGGTGGCGCTCTCCGTATACCGGAGATTAACCCATGGCCAAAGGGCGCATTTGAAGCAAGTAAAACGAGCCCTCCACGTGGCTTTTGCGGCGGACCCTCTTGTGGCATATGGCAAGTTTGTCTCCCATCATTTGCACCCTGGGGAAACTGTCAATGAATACCTGGGTGACCTGCAGGATCTTGCACGGTTAATAGAAGAAAACCCTCTGATCGTATCAGGACAACAGTTACGGGGATCTTCCAGAATCGAAAGAGACGGCTCTGGAGCAGATTCTTGCGAGTTCTCGGGCTCTTATGACAGAGGAGACAGAAGGGAGGGAACTGGCCGCTGCAGCAATCAGGAGACACAGAACTCTTCCTCATGTACCTATGAACCAATCTTGAACGTCTGACCAACAGGATGCAGTTACAGTGTGGTGCCACAAGTGTGGAGGTCCCAATCACTTTGCCACAGACTGTCGGCAGCTCCGGGGCAGAGCAAGAAGGGTGCTTCTAGAGATATATTGTTATTAATACAAGAAGCAAGGACATGTGGCATCAAGGTGTCCGGGAAATGAGACAAGCGGTGAGAGGCCAGCACCACCTCTCTCCCCACATAAACTAGAGGAGGTGCTCCTCGTGATAAAGGTAAAAATCGACGGCTAGATCAGATAGCGTTGGTGGATTCTAGTTGCTCATCATCGGTTGTAATTGGGTCGTTATGTCAACCAAAAATACGGAAGAATATAGCAATTCTGACGGCAGGACGGAAGTGTCTGTTAAGCTAACGCTAACATGTAAAGTCTCCTACACACACACACACACACACACACACACACACACACACACACACACACATATATATATATATATATATATATATATATATATATAATGAACTCTCCAGTCGATTTCGACGTATGAGCTTCCGCCACAACAACTAAGTTACTCAGAAATCTACACAGATGATTTGTTTATAGTGGGGAAGGCTTTGTGTCGAACCAAACACACATTTTGTATTATTGCTAATTTTTGTTAGTGCAGATGACTGCCACAGGATAGAGTATACACTAGACTGCAGATATTTACATTAGAGTTTCTTTCTCCTAAATTTGTAGATGGATGTCTTAACGGGTACTAGGGGCGCATCTCTCCCATTGGATTAATGCGCTCGTATATATATATATATATATATATATATATATATATATATATGGGCGAGAGAGATATAGAGACAGAAAAATGGAGAAAGATTGAGAACTGAGAACAGAACCTTTATAAAATTACCACAAAAAGGAAAGACGAACAATTTAAGACGATTAATTTAGAGTGTTCCTTTTCTTATATTTCAATTTTATTCTTTATCCTCAGCCCTCTCCTCCCTCTCAAAAACAACAAAACAGCAACAACAACAACAACAACAACAACAACACACAATTTTCTGACCTCACAATTCTCAAGACCCAACATCCACCTCTCATCACTAATACCCCGACCGTCGGCAAATAGCCAAGCGGCACATTCTGCAATGGAAACCAGAGCTTTTTTTTTTCGCGATGCATTCAGGCGATGTTTAACCAAAGACAAATCGTAGATTTCTGCTTTTTGTCCATCAAGGAAATCTTAGCATCCGCCGACATCGCCCCCGGTACTTCCTGGGATTTAATTTCGCAAACGTCTGTTTCGTTTAATTCTAGCCGTTTCCATTCTTATCTATGTTTATAAAACGGCTTTATTCCTTGCCTTCTTTTTATTTATTTGTTTTATTCGTTCTTTTTCGCTCTAAACAAGGATTATTAGCACTTGGAACGTAAGAGACTACTATTTGGGGTTGTGTCTTACTGTCTGACTGTAAGGAGCTTAGCAGCAAAATGTTTGTTCACATTACCTTTAAATATCTGAGTGTTTATCTTGGTTTATTTATACTATAGCAACAACGCCCGAAAGATACTGGTTAATGAGTTAAACGTGATGATTAGTAATAGTGAACGCGGAGTGAAATTTATTTATTTAAGAGGACGGCTCATCAGGAATTGTTTATGTTGGACTTGAAAAGGGCCATGTCATAGACAGCTGGAAAGCAGTTATGTGGTACTGAATACTGCATTCCACAGATAAACAGTTCTGAGGGAAAAAAGCAAAATAGCTTTGTTCTTGAAATTTTCGTTTAGCTTCCGTCATAGATAGAGCGTAAGAAAAATTGCTGGTAATGGTTGTAACTATACGAGTGTTTGGCGTGAATGTCTTATATAGTGGACCTCAATCGAGCACCTGCCATGAAAATAATGACAGAGAAAAGATAGATACGCAATACCTTTTCTGTAAGAAAGAAGTTGCAGAGAGGAGAAAATCACATCAACCACCAGATCTTGAAGTCGGTTTTGTACTCTCCCACTGCAGGAAAGCGTTTTCGAAGGATTGGATTTTTTTCCGGACAGAATGTATTTTTAAGCATCAGGTTTAATTTAATATTAGATGAAATAGAAAGCGATTACATCCCATTAAATTGTCTGCAAAAATTGGGAGTGTGTATGTACAAAAGTAAAGAGTAACATATGAGTCTGTATTCCCGATCTGGGCATGCGGTTCTCTGTCTCATTGGGTCCAGTCAATTCAGGTAACCTCTTAGCAAGTTTAGTGAATGAGTCCTGTCCTCATTTTTTTTTTTTTGGTAATAGTATTCCTTCAATATATATTTCAATCCTAGCGTCTTCACGTGTATATTTTAACATAGGGAGGACCCCATTCTCTCACAAACTCTACTATTTTATCTTCTCTCACTTATGCCCCACTCCTATTTCGAGATCGGGTTGCTTGTTTTCTGTCCTTCAAAAACACAATACATTAGGATTTTTACTCTTTAGAGAGAGTTAGAGAGCCTTACTAACTAGTTCTTTGCAGCCGCGTTTTCCATTGTATTATAAGATATATATATATATGTGTGTGTGTGTGTGTGTGTGTGTGTGCATGTGTGTGTGTTTATTTATATATGCAAATGCTATGATCAATTTAGTAAGACAAACATTAGATGAACGAATAATGTCACAAAATAGAGATCGTTCGTGCCATTTATATATACAATATGGTCTATACGGAGTAATCACGTTGACACACCGGTTCTCATCAGGTCACCGAGGTTAAGAAACGTTGAACCTGGCTAGCACTAAATGGTTGACCATTTGGGAATTCTATGCGCTGCATGGGCTCTTCGATTATCTCAGCTTTGTTTCCAATTTGTCCTGCACCAACAACACTGACCCAGGAGAGATCTGGTTAGAGATTTCGCAACTGTTGACACAAAAATACCACGCACAGGCATCCTTAAAGACTGTAAAGACTAAAGGAAGCTTCCGTATATGTATATATATATATATATGTATATATATATAATAATTATTATTATTATTATTATTATTATTATTTATCGTTACATAGTCATATCTTGCTACGATGTGCAGACTGTTTCAATCATATTTGATCTAATCAGCCAAGAAGAATTAAAATGCAAACATTAAAAAGGTTCAATACCATTTTCAAATTTTGAGAAAATATGCCATGACTGGCGTGAAGCAAAGTTACATTCTTTTGGGTTTAAATTAATTTTAAAAATCCAATTTCCGTTAAAGGAGGGTGTTAAAGGATAGTTTTAGGGGAACTTTAGAGAGAGTTATAAGAAAGGAGGGGTAATATAAAGATATAGAGGGGGGTATGAATATACCCAGAGGAAGAAAAGGAGAAAGGAGATTTGGCATGCAACTAACGAATACGTCAGATGACGATATTAACAATATTATAATTGAAATCATTTAAAAGTGTTTCAAATATAGAAAAAAGATTAACTAAATTGGGTCATATTGTCTATCAATAAAAACACGACGTTTTTCGTTAAATTATTTATTTATATATATTATTTTTAATTATATCTTCTGTTCTGAAATTAACTTTGATTTTTTCCAGTTATATCGGATATAATATATATATATATATATCTTTATATAATATATCTTTATATATATATATATATATCTTTATATATATATATATATATATATATATATATATATATATATATATATATATATATATATATATATATATATATACGCCTGGAGAGGGATGGTTGCCGCAAGGCTACTCTTGCCCAAAACAAGCTACATGACGGAGAGTTACGGGACTCGTCTATCATCATCATCATCATCATCATCATCATCATCCATCCATCCATCCATCCATTCATCTCTGTATGGGTGTTCCCGTACGTGTGTGTGTGTGTGTGTGTGTGTGTGTGTGTGTGTGTGTGTGTGTGTGTGCGTGCGCATGCACACGCGCGTGGGTGTGTGATATCTCTGAACTGGGGGATTGTACTCATCGACCAGTAACCGTTATTGAATATCAGAGACAGAAATATCACGTATGCGGGATTTCCAGGATTTGTAGCTTTTGAAAGAGCTGAAAGAAAGGAAAGAGACGGAAGTCGGCGATTATTTGAAAAAATAAAAAAAAAGATTTCGGCAAAAACGAGTTTAATTCCTTAGTCATTATTTTCTTGTAGAAAATGGCGAAAGGCGACCGACTGAAAATGGCGAAAGGTGGCCGACAGAAAGAAATAGAAGTGGTTGGAGGGGAAAAGCCAGAGGGGGTACCAAATAGGGAGTCACAGAGTGCACTTTTTCGGGTCAGGAAAAAAGAAAGAGAAACTATAGAAACTACCCTTCATTTGGGTAGAGATGGAAGAAAGTTATACAATTGGTTTTAGAAAAAATATGTATACATTAAGGATTGCAAAAATCCGATAATTCTCAGAATTGAGTTTAAATATTAGTTCTTCTCGAAACCGGTTTGGGTAGATTTAGAGACCCCCTTCTCTTCAAACTTAAAACAAACAGAACTTTCTTTTACAATGTGATTTCGATTCGACGCCAATAATCTTCTGGATTATCGAAAAAAAAACGTACTAGTTTCAAAGTGTGTGGAGTCATTAACTCACTGATGTTTATCGTAAAACGAATATTTAAGCACTTCTCACATATAAATATTACATTTTTCAAACTTTGTTTTATTTCTGTACCGTTTTTTTTTAACACGGAGCTGTAAGATATTAGAAGGAAAATTATTTAATACTTATGCAGAATACGGATCGTGCTGAAATAATAACGTTTCGATTAAGAGTCCTTTCTTAATATAGGCAGGGGAGGGAGTTTTTTAATTGTTCTGTACTTTCTGCTTTGCAACAAAATCAAACCCATTCACTGTTGCGGTTCCTAAAATGCCAGAAAGTTTTCTAATCTAATAGGTTCCTCCCTCGAACGGCTAGACTTTGGAATTCCCTTCCTGCTACCCGCTTCCCTTAATGCACCGATATGCTGAAGTTGAACTGTGACGTAAACGAACATAATGTCAATCTTTCCTAGGCATGACCCCCAAATAGTAGTCCCTAACGTCCAAGTGGCGACATGCTTTAATAGAGGTGAACTTGGGTATATATATATATATATATATATATATATATATATATATATATATATATATATATATACCCAAGTTGAACTCTAACAAGGCATATCGCCACTTGGACGTTAGGGCTACTATTTGGGGTCATATATATATATATATATATATATATATATATATATATATATATATATATATATAGCTGGTGACTCAAACAAATCACCGGTTGGCAAACCTAAACTGCTTAAGGAGGAGATAGACTCTGTCTATCGCTCGGCTTTCATACTCCTTCTTTGCCTATTGGCCAGGCGTAGAGGTACTATCACAGGGACTCGCTTGAATCACCCAGTGGTTGACCTTGTTTCCTGACTAGGGTAATGAACGCCGCTTTTCCCCACTCCTGCCACATCCCATCCCCCTAAACTGGACACAGTGGGGTGCTTCAGTGCCATATATGTCAGTGCAGTTCGACTGGGCTGGCTTTGCCTAATGGATTGAGGGTACCGGATTGACAGTTCCTGGCTGCTGTTTCCGACTGATAGTACAGGAGCCCTAACTCTTTGGTAGCGCTTAGAGCGGCTGCTCCATCAACAGTTGTAAAATATCGGGATGTTTGTAGTGCCATGTCGCGCATGGAAAGGGACCCTGCACTCATCCCCGGTGGGCTTTCCTGAGGCCACAATCCTGTGGGTGAGGACAGCTGATGGTCTACTTGTATTGCATGTCTGGTATTCTGCACAACTACTTGTCCAGCACCCCCTCACTCATCCACCCTAACTGAAACTTTTAAATAAAATAAAATGAAATGACAGCTCAAGCAAAAGTTACGTTTAAACCAGGACCAAACTCAAAGAAAACCAACCTGCCTCCTCCCTTGAGGCTTGCATTTACTAATATCCGCGGGCTTAGAACTAACTTAGATGATGTTGAGTCATTTCTCCTTGTAAACACCCCGGATATCTTAGCATTAAGTGAAACTAACCTTCACTCCTCCATACCCTCTAACCACTTTAACATGCCTGGTTATCTCCCACTCTACCGTAAGGACTCGGACAGACATATGCATGGACTTGGAGTCTATATTCGAAACACCCTCCCCCTAACTAGAGAAATAAAACTAGAATTAGAGGGCCAGGCCTTTATGTGCTTCAGACTAAATATGCAACACAATATTAGCTACTTATATTTTCTCTACCGCTCTCCCTCAAACCAAGACTGTACCCTAATAAACAAAGTCTCAGACAGCATAGATATAGCACTCTCCCTCGATACTAGCGCACAAATACATGTATTTGGTGACTTCAATGTCCACCACAGTAACTGGCTAGGATTCTCAAATCACACAGACGTAGCTGGTAGCGCCACATATAGCTTCTCTATATCTCATTCCCTATCTCAGATGGTTACATTTCCGACACGTTTCCCAGACCAGCACGATCAACATGCCTCACTTCTAGATCTCTTTCTGACAACAGTTTCCAATGACTGTACAACAAATGCCCATAGCCCACTCGGGAATGCTGATCACGCTGTGATAATGGTAGAAATCAGCCTAAATTCTCGCCCTAAAACTGAAGACCCACTACTCAAAACAACGAGGTATTACAAAAAGGCTGATTGGGAAGCCACCAGGGAGCTCATCAGAGATGCCCCATGGCAAAATATCTTTACTATTCCAGCGGAACAGTGTGCAAATGAGACAACTGAATGGTTCAAAACTGCTATTGAAGCACATGTTCCCGCACGGAAATACTATAGCAAGCCCCACTCCCCCCAATGGTTTACTTCTGCTTGTGCAGCTGCCATTTGTCAAAGGCAGCATGCGTTCCGCAGATTCAACCGACATAAGTCCAGCTCAAATAAACAGAAGTTTATAGAAGCTAGAAATAATTGTAAGAGAGTGATAGACACAGCTAAGTCAGATTACTCTGAAACCACCAGAAAGCGCATCGAAGCACAGAAATTAGGAACCCGGGATTTTTGGAAAATCTACAACAGCGTAGTTAATAATGGACAGTCAATTATTCCCCCACTAACAAACAATCATGAGGTTGCTTGCACGGCAACTGACAAGGCTAATCTGCTTGCCAGTCGGTTTGCCTCAAACTCCACACTGAACTCGGTACACCACTCACTCCCTGATTTTCCTCTGCGAACAGACGCCACACTTGACGACTTGAAAATCACCCCTTCTCAGGTACATGCTATTATAAAAACCTAGACACCTCTAAAGCATGTGGACCAGATCTCATCCCGGCTGTGCTATTAAAAAAATGCTCTGCCGAGGTTGCTCCAGTTCTGTCCAAACTTTACAATAAATGCCTTAACGAATCTTGTTTTCCCGACTGCTGGAAAACCGCCTCTGTGGTACCAGTCTTCAAGAATTCTGGTGAAAGAACTGACCCACTAAATTATCGCCCCATTAGCCTCCTCCCGCTTTTCGCCAAAATATTTGAGTCCTTAGTTAATAAAGCCCTAGTCCAGCACCTAACAGCTGCTAAACTCTTGACTGACAAACAATATGGATTCAGGCAAGCCCGTTCAACAGCAGATATCTTAACTGTAGTTTCTGAACGTATATACCGTTCATTGGACAAAACAGGGGAGGGTAGAGCGGTGGCCCTTGATATATCTAAGGCTTTTGACAGGGTATGGCACGATGGTCTTCTAAGGAAAATTAGATCATATGGAATCACTGGAAGAATTCATAACGTAATTAAATCCTTCTTAAGTAATAGAAAAATCAAAGTTGTCCTCGACGGACGTACATCCAAACAATATGACATAAATGCGGGAGTGCCTCAGGGGTCTATCCTTGGACCTCTATTGTTCCTGATATTCATAAACGACCTCCCTGATAATATTGTTTCGGAGATGGGTATATTTGCCGATGACACCACTCTCTATAAAAGATATGAGGGGAAAACAAATGAACACATATCCAAGAAAATGGCAGAAACACTAGAGGATGACCTCCAATCCGTAGTGGAATGGGGACAAAAATGGTTGGTCACATTCAATGCTGCTAAGACTAAGCTTGTTTCCTTCAATAACTACTACCTTCTCTACCACCAATAGCAATGGCCAAGAACACATTGCCTGAAAGTACTTCTTTTAAACTCCTCGGCCTAACGTTTACAGGGAATATGAACTGGAATAGATACATTGAGAGCATTGCCAAGGCTGCTGCAAGGAAGGTTGGCTCCCTCTACCGTGCTAGAAAACTACTTACGCCTGCCAGTATCCTATACCTCTATAAGGCAACCATTCGCCCATGTATGGAGTACTGTTGTCACATCTGGGCTGGTGCATCTGCTGCTTGTCTCTCGCTCCTGGACAGGGTTCAAAAGAGAGTCGCAAACCTGATAGGTCCTGAACTGTCATCTGGGCTTCAACCTCTGTCCCATCGACGAGATGTTGCATCCCTCTGCCTGTTCTACAAATACTTTAATGGTGAATGCTCTGACGAACTGCAAACACTTGTACCTCCCCGACGTAACTACCCCCGACAAACCCGACAAGCTACTAAGTCTCATCCCTTTACAGTAGAGATCCCTAGGTGCAAGAAGGCCTTTTACTCAAATAGTTTCTTCCCCAGAACTGCGGGTCTTTGGAACTCCCTTCCGGGATTCTGCTTTCCCAACTGCAATGATATGCAGAAGTTCAAGTGTAATGTTAACAAACATCTTTCTACTCATCTCCCTTCATAATGACCCCGCTAATTAATTCCCTAATAGTAGCCCCCTGCTTCAAAGTGGCACTGTGCCTTGTTTGGGGTGAAAATTGAATAAAAAAAAAATATATATATATATAGTAATAAATAATGATATGTATTGATAAGTAGTAAAATTGTAGAAAAAAAGATAGATTTAAGCTCTTAAACTTCATACTTGAAGTCATGACCGACGATACGAGAGATGCTTCCCTCGTGGGTTAAATAAAGGGGCCACTTCGAAATTCCGTGATGATTCCGAGTTCGACGGAAAGATTCCCGAGTTCGACAGAAAGTTTCCCAAGTTTCTCAATATGCACATGTAGAAGGTCGGAGGTTAAATTAATCGAAACGTTGTGACGATAACAATCAAGATGTGAAAAGTAGTCGATTAATCCAAATAATAGAAATACTCAATCCTTATCTAAAACCTCGGCATTAAATAACCCGAAAAGGGTTGATATGCCGTAAAACGAAAACAACCAACCAACCTTATCTAAAACCACCGTAACAATTTTCACTATAGAACAATTTTTAAAGGTTCGTAGGCAATTTGTCAATAAATTATCTCCATTCTCTTTATAAAATGCCTACTAATGGTATTGTTAATGAAATCCACCATCCTTTCTCCAAGCATATTTTGTAGTAATGAACTTCAGTGTAGTCCTGGTTTGTAAACCATGTTTCAGTCATGAAGCTTTTATAGTTTTTATTTTATCCCGTTCAATGATAAAGACGGACAAACTTTGATGATTTATATCGGTAAGAGGTGTAATTCTGCCTAAGCCTCACACTTACGGATCTTAATCCCCTAGAGCTTTAGTTATGAGGTTATCAATGATGATAATAAAACAACTCCTAACCTGTCCTTGAACCGAATGGGCCAAAAGCTGTTGAGAATTTATAATTGAACTTTGGTGGTTAAGTCAGGGAGAGAATTTGCAATGCAAAAAAAAAGCAGTTTTTGTGTACAATGGAAGAAACGTGGATCCAGAAGTTTGATCTAGATTCCAATTGGCAGACAGCTGAGTGGACAATTATTTGGTGTTCTATTCAAAGGGCAGTGAAATCACATAGGTTAATAGAAATTATTAATTGTTCTGCAACTGTAGGAAACCGATCTTTATAGTGAACCGGTTCTGGGCACCGTTAGACTGTTTCCTTTTTCGTGTACTCAAAAGGGGTAAGAAAGTACTGGGAATTCACGGGCACTTGACCTCTCTCCAAAGAGGGTCTTGCTAAATGAATAATATCTGAATTCTCCAGTTATCTATCGTCTAATATCAAAAGAAGTGTAAAGAGAGGTGTGCGTCAGAGCTAGTGCCAATTTTGCAAATAGTATCAAATTATTAATATTGAACGGTAATAAAACTTTGACTAAAACTTGGTGGATAAGTCAGGAAGAGAATGAAGTTAACTTGCATTAATTAAGTTAGAGATGCTCCTATGGCTAGATGTTTGCATTTATCATGGCAGTCGTTAACAACCAGTTC
The DNA here is from genome assembly GCF_053919585.1 of Euprymna scolopes. Taxonomy (NCBI): domain Eukaryota; kingdom Metazoa; phylum Mollusca; class Cephalopoda; order Sepiida; family Sepiolidae; genus Euprymna; species Euprymna scolopes. The sequence goes on along the minus strand of NC_136499.1, from coordinate 15,524,238 downwards.
CGTTAAGGGGAGATATTTAACTAATAAATTAGAATAGATGATTCGTATGGAAGTTTGGTCTATCCTTCCATCTTATCTTATTATCCCTTCCGCATCCAAGAATAGGTTGAGATCCTTTACAAGCTCCCGAAGGTTATCCCTGGACTCTTTAAGGTTAGCTATTTCCTTCTGGAAGCTTTGTTAGGATCCGAGGATGGATGATTATCATACTTTAATAAGTCCTTGGATTATTATGCAAATGTTGTAATCTTTATAAGCTTTGACAACTTGTAGAATCGTTCGTCCATCCTAACCCTAACGCAACAACACACAAGCAAGATTCGATGACTGCAACTCTACTTTCCAAATATTTTAAATAGAAAAACAGAAAACTTCACACGAGCTCTGCATTTGTTAATCTTACTATTGTTCTTATTATTGTTCTGGATTGAACAAGCCATAATTGCAATTTGGGTGTTAGGGGCTACTATTTGGGACCATACATACGGAGGACTATATAAAAAGATGAGCGATATGTTTGTTCACATTACATTTAAACTTTTGCATGTTAGTACAGTCAGGGAAGCAGGAAGCACGGAAGGGATTCTAAAGTTTAGTAGTCCGAGAAATGAAGCTATTAGAGTTGAAGGCTTTCAGGCATATAGGGTCCTCAGCAGTGAAGGGGTGTGATTTTGTTGCTAAATGATTTTGTCATACGTATGTACATCGAGGAAATACAAGTGCAATGAGATCATCAAAGAAATTTGAATTAAAATGCAAGGTGCTTTAAATAAGTTTCCAGACATTTTTGTACAGTCGTTTAAAATTGTCGTAGACTCTTCAAAGTTCAGTATGTTATTGCTATACATCGCATGAGATGACTGATCAATTTAAATGACTTCAGGTTCAAATGAACAGTTACAACGTGAATTGAAATACACTCTACTAAAGTACGATTATCACAGCGGGTGAATTTCAAAAATGCAAGCTGGACGTAAAGCAACTTTAGAATAACGATATGCAATGAAATTCTGTTTTAAATTGGAAAAAATTCCACAGAAACGTATGGAATGCTTCAGACTGCTTTTGTGCCGTCTTGCTTTAATCGAGCATCAGTTTTTGAGTAGCATAAGAGATTCAAGGAAGGTGAGGGATGGTGAGAGGTATGAGAGAAGTAAAGAAGCCAGAACACTAGATTTGATTGGCCAAATAAAGAATTTCATGGATAAGGACTGCCGTGTATCTATAGAGACAATGTGCACTATTTGATGTCAGTGTGGGAACTGTACACACAAGTATTCGCGAGAAACTGAAGATGCGGAAGATTTGCGTGAAGTTTGCCCCAAGGTTCTCCATCCTTATCACAAGCTATTTGATCAAGATGGGCATCAAGACAGTTCCTCACCCTTCCTATAGTCCAGACCTTACTCCCTGTGACTTTTGCTTATTCATAAGCACCAGGAAAACCTTAAAGGCTGTCGTTATGAGACAATTGAGGAGATGAAAGATTCTGTGACGAGGGTCGTTGACACGCTCAAACAAGAGAACTCCTATGGAACCTTCCAGAAGTTGTCGGACCGGTACGACAAGTGCATTACAGCTGGAGGGAATTACCCCGAAAGGGACTAGAGTTTCATGTGTGTACTATCAATAAAAGTGGCTATAGAAAAACCTCTGGAAACTTATTGAAAGCACGTACATGTAAGAAAAAACAAAAAACAAAAAAACACGGGATGCAATATTGCGGCGATAGGTCAGGGGCTAGAGCTTGGCTAATAATATAACACCTACTAAATTATCGCCCAATTAACCGCCTCCCTCTTTTCGCCAAAATATTTGAGTCCTTAATTAATCAAGCTCTAGTCCACCACCTTACAGCTGCTAAACTTCTGTCAGACCACAAATATGGATTTAGGAAAGCCCATTCTACTGCAGATATTCTAGCTGTAATCTCTGAACGTTTATACCAAGCACTGGATAAGGCAGGGGAGGGGAGGGCAGTAGCCCTAGATATATCTAAGGCTTTTGACCGGGTATGGCACGATGATCTTCTAATGAAAATAAAATCCTATGGTATTACTGGACGAATGCTTAGCATAATTAGATCCTTCTTAAATGAGAGAAAAATCCAGGTTGTCCTCGATGGGCGTACATCCAAAATATTTGATATAAATGCGGGTGTACCTCAGGAATCGATCCTTGGGCCTTTGTTATTTTTGATATTATAAATGACTTACCTGATAAAATTGTCTCTGATTTGGGTATATTTGCTGACGACACCATGCTCTATAGCAGGCACGTGGGGAAAACTAATGAGCACATATCTAAGATAATGGCCGAAACCCTAGAGGAAGAACTTCAGTTTGTAGTGGAATGGATCATAAACGGATGGTAACGTTAAACGCTGTCAAGGCAAGCTAGTTTCCTTTAATAATTACACGAAACCTTACCAACCACCAATAGCTATGGCTATAGATATTTTACCTGGGAGCACTTCCTTCAAGCTCCTTGGCTTAACGTTCACAGGAAACATGAGTTGGAATAGATACATTGAGATCATTGCTAAGGCTGCTGCAAAGAAGATGGGCTCTCTCTATCGTACTAGAAAGTTACTTACGCCTGAAAGTATCTTGTACCTCTACAAAGACACCATTCGCCCATATATGGAGTACTGATGTCATATTTGGGCTGGTGCATCTGCTAGTAGTCTCTCACTTCTGGACAGAGTCCAAAAGAGAGTCGCCAATCTAATAGGTCCTGAACTGTCATCTAAACATCAGCCCCTGTCCCACCGACGAAATGTTGCATCCCTCTGCCTGACGAACTACAATCACTTGTATCCCCTCGACGAAAATACCCCCGACAAACCCGACAAGCAGCAAAGTCCCACCCCTACACAGTAGAGATCCCTAGATGTAAGAAAGTCTTTTACTCTAATAGCTTCTTCCCTAGAACTGCAGGATTTTTGAATTCCCTTCCGGTTTCCTAATTCCCCAACTGTACTGACATGCAGAAGTTCAAGTGTAATGTGAACAGACATCTTGCTGCTAAACTGCCTACATAGTACCCCTGGAACTTAGGTCCCTGATAGTATCCCCCTGCATCAAAGTGGCAATATGCCTTGTTTGAAGTGAAATGTAACAAAAAAGACTCTGTCTAAGAAGGGAGAAACTAGTGATGAATGTACCAGCCCAAATGTGGCAACAATACTTTTATGCTTTGATGAATCGTAGTCTTTTAGAGATACTTTCAGGTATAACTAATTTTCTAGCATGGTAGAGGGAACCAACTCTTTTTGCAGCAGTCTTGGCAATGCCCTCAATGTATTTTTTCTAGTTCATATTATACAAGAGGAAAATCCAAATTTTTCTTAATGGACGTACATCCAAACAGGATGCTATTACTGCGGGAATGCGTCAGAAGTCGATCCGTACAACCTCTTGTTCCTGATATTCATAAATGACCTCCCTGATAAAATTGTCTCGAAGATGATGATGTAAATTTTTACCCATCCTCTGCACACCGGTTGGCATCCCGCGCTATTTCAAACCCGGTCCGGACTGCACCTATCATAGTATTATCTTAATAGAAATCGTTTTCTCACCTCAGAGTACCCAATTTAAAGAAGCGAATCTATGATCTCCCCTGTAATACTTTCGCAATAAATACTAGCTACAGTACTTGTCAACAATTTCCCTTACTTTCTATCTGTGCCTAAAACTAAACAAAACTTCCATGTGCATACCCTTATTCTTGAGTGGCCTCTGGGTCTTGACAATCGGTGACAACCAAGTAAAAAAGTAAATATATATTATTCGATCATTAACACCAAGACACATGTTTCGTATTTTGAAGATTTACCAGTGTGGCTTAATCCAGTCAACAATTCTTTACCTATATAAGAGCCAGGTACGTCCAAGGATGGAGTACTGTTTCCACAGCTGGGCAGGGGCTGCTAAAAGGACTTATTCTGCCTTGATAGAGTTCAAAATAGACTTCGTAGCCTAGTAGGGGATGCCTTTTTCTCTTCCCTGTAACCTATTTCTCACAGAAGATATGTTGCGAGTCTGTCTCTGGTTTATCGTTATTTTCATAGCAAGTGCTCGTCTGAGCTCCAATCTATAGTCCCTTCTCACCAAACTTTCACGAAAAACACTCGTCTAGCTTAAAACACTATCAATAATTTCCCTAGTCTTTCTATGCATAAAATTAAATTTAGATTCCATGAACAAAGTTTCTTCCTTATAACTGCACGCCTGTGCAACTGTCTTCCCTTGCCTGCTTTGCGGCTGACAAAGATATGGTTGTCTTCAAGTCCAACGTAAACAAGTTCTTGATGAACCGTTCCACTTAAGTTAACAAATTTACCGAATTTCCATTACTAACGATTACTATATTGTCTAATTGATCACTGTAAACTCTTTAACCCTAATCCTCGAGTGGACTCTGGGCCTTGATAAATTGTGATGCTATGTAGCCAAAAAAATATCGCTGATATTTAATTAATTAAAAATGATTTTCTAATAAATTATTTCGAGGACCATCTGAATTTTCCTAATGCCACCAGAACGCATATCCCTTGGTACATGCATGATGAATCCTCCTAGTACCATTTGTATCCTGAAACAAAGAAGCACCCTTTTTATTGTTTCCATAATCACTAAATTTCCTAGAGCTATATTTTCTGAATCCCGAACCTTCATGCCCCGTTCGTATATGTGCGTGTTAGCGTGAGTTTCTATTCTGTAGACCTTAATCACATATACACAGGGTTATTCCTTCTTGTGCGTTAACGATGATTACTTTGGCCTAAATGTTGGAATGTTGGTAAGCATAAATAACAAATAATTATGAAAGCGGCTTATTTGTTTGTTTGCCAACATCTGACGGGGTTTTCTGAAGAGTTTGAAGTTAGCGATTCTTCGCCGTTGGAATTATGCAGGGATGCGTGGATGGGGGACTGGTACTCAGGGAAATTCTGCAACGACTTCAAAGCAGGGAAATGGTAACATAGGAATAAGGTGTGAAGTAAATTGTATAGGGAGACCGATATTAGAAGTCGAAAACGACGAAGAAAAGGCAAAAGACGAAGAGAAGGAAGAAGAACCAAAACAAGAATAAGAAAGAAAAGAAAAATGACTAAAAAAAGAAGAAAGGGATGTAGAGCAGGAATATAGATGCATATATATGTATACACACACACACACACACACACACACACACACACACACACACACACATATATATATATGTATAGATATAGATAGATAGATAGATAGATAGAGAGAGAGAGAGAGGGGGAGATATCACGCAAACTACCTTTCAGTATATATATATAGACACACACACATATACACACACACACACGCACATATATATATATATATATATATATATATATATATATATACTAGCATGTGGACCCGGCGTTGCCTGAGTTGACATGAAGTTCCGTTTGAAAGCTGCCTGCTATACTAATCACTTTCATCATGGGTAACGTGGATATCCCCACAACAATTTCAAAAAATAAAAGAACGGATAAAAACATGTAAATGTAATCGCCCCCAAAAAGAAGTATCTGATACCCTCTCCATCAGATATTTCGGCAGAAGGAATCACTGTCCTAAGAAAACTCACGAGTTTGTGAACCTAAAAAAATAACGTTTATAAACAGCAATGCGTGCATTTATTTTTTATTTTGGCAAATGTGTAGTTTAGCGGCGTAAATTATTTGCCAGACAAAAAAAATATATCAAAACTATTTATTTTTATATAAAACACATTGTTAGACCCAAAGGCTGTAAAAAAACAAAAAAAATTCATTTTTATTATTTTTTTATCATTTATATTTATTATTAGAAGCCGCTATATTGCTTTCAATATTTGGCCTTTCTAAGGTTTGGCAGATTGGCCTTTTTAAGCTCTTTCATAAACTATGTTTTTTACCGCCATATTTTTTTTTGTAATAAAGGAGCGTAAAAAAGGCCATATTTGGCCTTAAAAAGGTCAATCTGTCAAACCTAAAAAAAGGCCAAATTTTAAACGTGTAAGGCATGCACATTTAGTTTAATAAAAAATGATAAAAAAAAATAAAAATGATTTTTTTTGTTTTATTTCAGCCTTTGGGTTTAATAATGTTTTATATAAAATAAATACTTTTTATAATTTTTTTGTCTGTCAAATAATTTACGCCGCTAAACTACACATTTACCTTTATTTCTTGTAAGGACATTTTTTTACTGGCTTTTTTTTTTGTAAATAAAGAAAATTTTAGATTTGCTTTTTTAGGGAGGGTTCGATTTGCTTTTTATTTGTCATTTTATGTTTCTAATGTAATCTCCGCCCCGCCCCCCAAAAATTGAATTTGTCATATTTTGGGCTTTGTTTTGTTTATTAAATTGTTAGGTGAAAGTAGAGAATGGTCTCATAAAAAATAATTACATCTATCGTCATTTTATGTTTCCAATGTTATCCTCCCCCAGTTTTTTCACTCCCCCTCAATCGCCAAACTTTTAAAATAAATGCTAGAGATGACATGTCTCGTTGAACGCTCGGTGGCCAAAATGGGTGCTCATTTTACGTTAAATTTATATAGAAAAGTGATCCCCACTTTAACACTTATTTGTACTTCTGCAAACTAATAATTTTTATAAAGGTTGTTTAAATATATTAGGCTGAAAAAAAAAGCAGATCTCCAATTTTTTAGGGGTTAAACGCCGCTGGGTCACGTTGTATAAAGTTACCTTTTTAATTAGAAAATTAAGTTTGTAATCGATGAAATTAACGCGACAAAAAGTATAAATCGTGGAATCTAGAGGGAGAGAGAGTTTCATTTTTTTAGGTATTAAACGACGCTGAATTACGTGGTAAAAATTTACCGATTTCTGTATTGCCGTAAGGAATAAAATAAAACAAACAAATGAAATCTTTTCAGTTTTTTTCGTAAGTGTTTTTTTTATATTTAAGAAAAAACAAAGCTAAACATTTTTTCTATCTACACGGAATTATTTTTCCAGCTAGAAACATAATGAAATTACCAAATGATATTTGGTAAACGTTTTTTTATGGATAGCATCTTGGGGACAAATACCTCTAAAAAAAAAGTTTTAGAAAAAGGCCCCTGTTGGAAATATTAATTCCAAAATAAATTAAGTTAAACATATTATCAATATAATTGTTGTTTAAAATTTATTAAATAACAATTTTACATAGAATACTTAAAATAATTCTCTCGGTAAAAACATTAACTGAGATACAGCTTTTTAGTAAAATCAATTTTTATTAATGTCATATGCAAATAAGGTAATCTCTTTATTGTATATTTTTCCAAATATCATACTATATATAGAAATAAATGAAAGATTAGAGTAAGACACGTGTTGTATATATTAATTAAATCGTAAACAAACAACCAAACAGACAGGAATACGAATTTATATATATATATATATATATATATATATATATATATATATATATATATATATTGTACTACTGTACTGTATGTGGATGACTATATATATATATATATATATATATATATATATATATATATATATATATACTAGCTGGATGCCCGACGTTACCCGGTCGAACAATACGCTTAAACAATATATTTTAATTTATGCAGATTGTGTATGTATTATTATAGAATCAGACCTCTATTAAATATTATATATCACTAGAAATAATTTACCAGGTGGACTAATTCGCAAAAATAAAATAAATAAAATAAAATAATAATGATTATGCTGTTCATCAAATTCCGCCTGTGTTCGTTTACAATATCACGTAAGTTGATATTTGAGCTTGACTATCTTAAAAAACATCTTTATTCTCTCATGGATAAAAAACTTACAGGGGACTATTTTACATTTCACCAGCCACTGTCACACCGGTGTAACGTAAAATATTCCCCTGTAAAAATCTTTTTTTATATATAAGAGAAATAAGACTATTTTTAAGATCGTTTTTTTTTTTCAATTTTCGATACTTATCAGATGAATTTCTGGAGAAAATATATCTAAGAACACTGCCAGAAATATAAATTACTTTTGTGTAAAATTTTCAAAAATGTAGGCTCAGCCGTTTCGAAAACTATGACACACACAAAGTGACTTTTATATAAGAGAAGAGATACGGATGTGATTTTATAAATACACGTATAATATTATGATGCGATAGAAGAAAAAGAAGAGGAATAATAACAAGAACAAGAAGAACACAAAAGAGAGAAAGAAGTAGAAAAAGAAAAATAGAAGAAAAAGGAAAGGGTGTAGAGGGGGGGGGAAGAGTTGCGAATAAAAACAAGAGCAAGAATAAAGTAAATAAAAGGAAATAAGATAGAAAAATTAAAAGAAGGTGAAAAAAAAATAATGCTTAAAAATTATATCGAAATGAATATGTACCCTGAAGAAAGTCAGAATAGCATCAAATAATGGTAGGGGCACTAGAAACAAAAAGAATAAAAGACATTGGAGTCAGAGGGAAGTCTGAGAAGATACCACGAATAACAATAACGAAACCGTTTAAATCCCATGGAAAATCCTAGAATATGGAAAGCAGCGTACATAAACTGTGAACGCTAGCCGGTAATTTTGATGCTACAATAGAAATAAACCAACACAGAAAGAACGCTACCACAGAAAACCAAGAAAACCTAAATTGCAAAATAACATGCCCCCCACCCAGGAAAAATATGACGGCTACACCAAATGGACCTACATGAAAGAGTTGAGAAAGGTCCTGGAGCACCAAGGAAAAAAAGCACTAACTAGACCTTCAGTTAAAAATTGTGGAGAGAATTGTGGTCTTGGGGAGGATTCTTGCTACCCAAACTCCATGGAATACAAATGGACCATGCCAGCGAGAAACCAACAGTAAACGGCTGTTGAGAAAAAGAGAAGTCATTTGCGTTAGTTATTGAGAGAGAAAAGATAGGAAAACTTGTTACTCAGACTCCAGGGAAGACCACAGGTTATTGCCAGTGAGTGATCGCTTGTGATGGCCTGTGTGAGAACTCCTAGTGAGTACACATACATACATACATACATACATACATACACTAACAGACACTTTTCAATACATACATACATTAGCAGGCACTTATCAATCCTTTACAATCCACAACTGATAAAAAAGTCATCATCGTCATGCAAAAGAAAAATTCAATTGTCCGTTTAAAAAACAAAACAAAAACCCAAAACTTGAAAGTTCAACCATAACATCTTCAGTTCCTATTTTTGCTTTCTTTCTTTCTCCCCCCCCCTTTTTTTGAAGAAACCAACAATTCAATCAGTCCCTAACAGGAAATGTTTACAGGAAATAGTATGGGTAGTACAAAAATGTATGTCATATATTTTTGATAAAATAAAAGGGAAGAAGTGTTATGTTGTTAGTCTACCGGAAAACACCGGAAATAATAATAATGATAATGATAATGATAATGATAATGATGATAATGATGATAATAATAATAATAATAATAATAATAATAATAATGATAATGATAATAATGATAATAATGATAATAATGATAATAATAATAATGATAATAATGATAATAATGATAATAATGATAATGATGATAATGATAATAATGATGATAATGATAATAATGATAATAATGATAATAATAATAATAATAATAATGATAATAATGATAATAATGATAATAATCATAATAATGATAATAATGATAATAATGATAATAATAATAATAATGATAATAATGATAATAATGATAATAATAATAATAATAATAATCATAATAATAATAATAATAATAATAATGATAATAATGATAATAATGATAATAATACTACTACTACTACTACTACTACTACTACTACTAATAATAATAATAATAATAATAATAATAATAATAATAATAATAATCATCATAATAATAATAATAATAATAATAATAATAATAATAATCGATTATTACGACTAGAATTAAATAGCCGGTTGTTATAATTGGTTAAAGTTGTGTTAAGTTAAATATTTACATTTAATAATTGTCAGGAATGTTAACTTAATGTTAATTTGACGGATGGAATTTAAGCTAACCATAATATAAATAAAAAATATACGTGGCAAAACTGAGCAAATATCTTTAGACTGCGTGTAGTGATGACGCAATAAGAATATAGATTTTGAGATGTAGTTACATAGTGGCTCAAGTTCGATACGCAACGCGTTAGAAACGGATGTTTTTTTTATGACTGAACACATAATGGAAGTCAGAAGGAGGTGTCTTAGAAAAATGTAATCTTATATCATGCGTGTTAACTCTGAAAAGAACAAATGATTATATTTAAAAATATGGTTTCCGTCTGGGCGTTTTCACTTTCGTAGAGAAGCACGTTTAATTTCAGGATGCATGGAAGAGACACATGGAAAGATTTGAGGTATGTTTTTGCTGGTGTTATAACCAACAACGACTTCTATAAGCTGTTAATTCATGGATGCACACATCAACAGAGAATACACTAGACGAATCACACGCAGCACGTAAACACTAATAAGAGACTCATTATAGAAACGCACATCTGTTATAGATGTCCGTATATATATATATATATATATATATATATATATATATATATATATATATATATGTGTGTGTGTGTGTGTGTGTGTGTGTGTGTAAATATTCAATTAATGTGATATTTTGGCCAGGTCGAAGACCCGATTTAAACCCAATCGAGGATGTTTTGCCCATAATATATCGTGTATTGTTCTCAAAAGTTCTCCGATCAATGACAAATTGTGAGAAGCTGTGCAAAGCGAATGGAATAGCATCTCCTCTTCACAGTGTTCTACTTTGGTTGAGAGGATGTCTAAACGGATTGATCTTATGGAGAAATCAAAAGGGAATGTGATTCCATCCTAAGCATTTATTAAAGTTAATGTCTTGTTCTGTGTTATTAGTCTAGTTTAAGTTTCCTTGTTCAATTGTTCTTTGTTCACTATAGTTTTTAGTTTAATAAAATGTATACAATTTGTTTGACCCATGTTTTTGCTCACGAATATATATATATATATATATATATATATATATATATATATATATATATATATATATATATACTAGCAAAAGTACCTGTCGTTAACTGGGTTCAAATACAGCCTACAGAAACTGTACTCTGATTTATGAAAGTATGATAGGTTATGAAAAGGAAGAGTTGTAAACAGATAGCTTCGAATTTGGGGGTATCAAAACTAATATGATGAAAGTAAAATTAAAATACATAAACCCCATAATTTATTATACCATACCTGTTCACATTGAAACACTTATCACAATATTCTGTGGATCTATATTAAAATCTTTGTAAAACTTTGTGATATATTTCCATTCAGGCGCCAACGAACACCCCATAATTTTATTATATCATATTTCTGCAAACTGAAACATAATTATCAAAGTATACTTACGCAGATAGACATGAAAAGGCTTTATTAAAGTTTGTGCCTATTTCCATTTCATGGAGGCCAGGCGCGAACGCGGACCCCACAATTTTATTATACCATCCCTATTTAAGTTAAAACATACTTATCAAAGTATTATTATGTACATCTATATCAAAAACACTTGTAAACGTTTTCTTTTTTAATTTTTAAATTGTTTATTTCCATACTTTGTGGACCAGGCGCGTACGAAGACCCCACAATTTTAATGAATCATCATTATGCCATATCAAACATACCCATTCCTGTGTCTCGATACATCTTCTATCATTATATGTGATCAGTTTTCTATAATAGTCAACCATATAGGAGCCTATTCTTGACCAGACACACACACACACAGACGTTCAGCTTTATATATATATATATATATATATATATATATATATATATATATATATATATATATATAAGGCAAACATATAAATACTAATTATACAGCTACGATAGTTATATACAGCCCAGTATAGAACATGACTGTTGGTGTCGTTACAAAATATTTTATATTTATATCATTCGTTTGAATCATCCCGTTACGTAACAATAACAACAACAATGATGATGATAATAATAATAATAATAATAATAATAATAATAATAATAATAATAATAAAAATAAAGTGAAAAGGAAAGATGGTGGTAGAGGACTTGTTTGCATAAAAGACTGTGTGAATGACAAACAAAAAACCTAGAAAAATACATAATGCAAAATGCTGAAAGGATAATTATGGAAACAAGAGACACTGAAAAAGTCAACAGAAAAGAGAGACAAAGGATAATAACAATGGAAAGGGAAACAACTACGCGGAAGATTCAAAACAAAAGATGAAAATAACGAAAACACCTGAAAATGGATGCGAAAAGGACAAGTAAATAGATAAACTGAATCCTTAATAACTGCAGCACAAGATAACTCGATAATAACCAATCATATCAACGCAAAATCAACAAAACACAAGAAAACAGCAAATGCAGACGCTGTGGACAAAGATACGAAACGATAAACCATATAGTAAGTGAATGCAGCAAACTGGCCTAAAAGGATTACAAAAATTGGCTCGACGAAGTGGGGAGGGAAGTACAATGAAATTATGCTAGCAACTGCATCTCGAACGCACAGACAAAGTGTACAGCCATAAGCCCGCAACGCACAGACAAATGGTACAGCCATAAGCCCGCAACAGTACTTGAAAACGAGAATCACAAAATCCTATGGAACATGAACATTCAAACGGATAAACCCATCCAAGCAAGAAAACCGGATGTCGTAATAATTAACAAGAAAGAAAAGTCCTGTCAAATCGTAGATTTTGCTGTCCCAGCTGACCACAGAGTGAGTATCAAAGAAACGGTGCAAATACACAGTGCTAGCCAGAGAGCTAAAAAGGATTTGGATAATGTAGAAAATCAAAATAATACCTATCATACTAGGAGCACCAGGAACAATTCTAAAAAACTTTGAAAAAAGAATGGGAGAAATTGGAATCAGAAGAATAGCTGCAAAGAGATAACGAATAACGATAATGAAAACAGTTGACATATTAAGGAAAACCCTTGAATGCGAAGATTAATACACATGAACTACATGACAAATTGCATCAAGAAGCGTTACAGGGAATCAAGAACACTGAAGCTGCATATCTAAAAGTTTTCCATCCCCTCACCAATCCCCTCCTATCGCCCCCACCCAAAACTGTGATACCAAATAGCCGAGAAGGGTCAAGGAGGATGGAGAGACCGAGGAGAGAGCGCTGACCAGACCTCCGCTGAACAAGCGCGAGGAGAACTTGGACATTGGGGAGGCTTATTGCCACTCAAATTCCAGTGAAGAACAATGGCTATTGTCAGCGAGAAATCAATGGTAAGCGGATGTTTTGATAACGCAAATTTATTTGCAAATGTTATAGAAGGACGTGGAGAGTGCTGGACATCTGGGGAGACTTGTTGACACTCAGCTTCCAGGGAACACGACAAGTTTTCAATAAGAGATCTTTGTGTGAAAGCTCCTTGTGAGCCAATAATAATAATAATAATAATAATAATAATCATAATAATGATAATAATAATGAGAAAAAAAAAGAAGCAATGGGAATAGTAGAAAATGAACAATCTATGCTTTAATGTGAATAAACTCATCAAATTTATGGAGACAGAATAGCAACATGGAGTCTGGGACTGACGCTAGCACGAAACAATTGACAAATATATGAATACAGAGAGAAAATTGTCACTAACATTTTGTAAGAGCCATGATATTACGCAACTACCCACGCAATACATCAATGCAGAATACAAATTAACTGACACTAAATATAAAATATACTACTTCAAGTATACAATCGATCTGAAATTACTTGCAAAAAAGTGAGAACGTCTAATAAATGCGAATAGACTTAATCTAAAATACAACATAGAACATGCAACTACTCAATCGCATATGATGAGCAAGATATCTTAAAGTATCTGAAAATTTTAGAAGCGCAGGTCACCAAATAAAAAGAAAATACTATGACTTCTGCGCCAGAGTGTAGCGATAAATTTAACAATTGTTTATTTTGGCGAGAGTCACACAACTAAATGTTCAGATAACCTGGTCTCAAAAAGAAACGCAACTGCAGTTGACATGATTGAAGCGGTGGTTAAAAATTAGCTCATTAGAAAAAAAAAGCGATAGAACTACAGGAAAAGGACGTCGTGTGTTCGAGTAGAGAACAGAGAGTTCTGGTAAGTTTCCTGCTGGAAGCAATACAAACGAGATTAGTCCGATAATGAAGAGATAATCTATGTGATTGTTACCTCGAAATTCTGCCGGTCTGTGTCTCTCAATCCACACCCTTAAGAAACTCAACCTTTTGAAATAAAACATAGAAAACCCAACAAGTCTCTATGGTGTTTCACACACGAGTAGTTTTATTCGTCTAGCTAAACAGATAAGGCTGTCAACATTGAACGATGATAAAAAACGATTATGAATAAAATACCAACATATATACATTCCTTCCACAACGTATGTATAAAATTTTTTGTTACATTGATTTGTTCTCTTGGTTGTTCGCGGGAGAAAACGTGAAAAAGTATGCGTTTATGTAAACTATGATGTGCACTCTTCGTTTAAATATAAAATACTACAATCTCGAATTTTTATTTTTGAAGAACAACATATCTAAAACAACATAGGAGTCTTAGAAGCAGAGGAAAAATAAAGATAAATGAAATAAACTATTTAAGAAAGAACAAGAACAAGTAATATACAGAGGAACCCTGGGATACGGCATAAAATAATAACAAAATACAGTACAGTATATAATACACATGTATATCATCAAATAACATTAAAAATAACACCGTAAGGCTGGAAAAATGCCGTAACCAGGGGCAGGAAAACATAGTATTCTACATTGTAACCTGAAAAGAAAACGTATTTTAGGGCTATCGTATTCCGGGGTTCCACTGTAGTAGAAACAAATAAAAGGAATAATATTTGAACCGCACCCGCATAAAGATACTCTTGATCCTTAATAGACAGGAAAAAGATTAACTTAAATAACACATTAGAAACATAATGGTGATGCACAATATACTACACTGTGGCGACACCGGGTTGCCTTGCTGCTAGTCGAATTAGATAATCGACTATTATTATTAAAATGTTAACATGTTAGATAACGAATATTATTATTATTTTGTTAACAGTTACGTAGAAAAAGGTATGCAGAGAGAATGTTTTGGAAGAAAGGGAAGTTTTGAAAGAAAGAGATATTTTGAAAGAAATGAATGTTTTGTAAAGAAAGGAATAGTTAGTAAAATATTTCGGTTAACTTAGAAAGATAAAGGAAGAAAGAAGGTGATGAAAATAAACAAAATAAATTTTCAAACCTAGGGATGTAAACTATAAATTTGGCCAGAAAACGTGACTGAAAATCACGTGTTAGGTTTGTGAGTAGTCAAATGACGCAACCACAAAGGATTAGTTTGAATACATACAAACAGAGTAAGGAGTTAGAACAGGAAAAGAGTTACAGAGCGACCCACGCAATACGTACAATACAGAATGATGAGCGTTAGAAACAGGCCGTGCATTACACTGTATGAAGGGCAGCGGAAGCAGAATCAAAACACGCATGCAATGTTCCAACAGTAAATCAATTGGAATAAAAGCTGCCCAAAAATAAAACCAGAGACTTTTGGTTGTTTCTTTAGAAGGAATGTTCATTTCAGCTTTGGCCTGTTCGCCAACTAATGAATGGAAATACTGTTTTCCGATTTGGCAATATTTAATTCCGCCAGAGAGATGTCCCGTCCGCTTTGTTGTTAAGGAAACGTTTGTTGATAAATTGTTATATGTCCTATTGAAACTGTATCAATATGTGAAATGTATATATGAAAGCAATTACACACACATCTACAAAAAATATTTATGAAACATTAGAGGACGCGAAGAAATACCGCTATACACCAATTCATCATAGATCCAACAAAATATATACCCAAAATACATTACACATTATATACACCGCGTTCACTTTATATACACGCCTGACATATATATATATATATATATATATATATATATATATATATATGTGTGTGTGTGTGTGTGTGTTTGTGTGTGTGTGTGTTTCTGTTATTTTATTGGATACAGAATACAAATCTAATTGAAGAATCGTGTTCGAAAATGTTCAAATCGATGACCTTTATTGATTTGCAAAGGGCGCTAAACCGATCATTATGGTATATTTTTAGGCTTCCAGAATATATATATATATATATATATATATATATATATATATATATATATATATATAGTGTTACACAAACGTGAGTAAACTCCTCACATTTCTGAAGATATTTAAGAATATTTGACACAATGAAACATAGTCTGAGTGCAGCTTATATAACAGAGTAAATTTATTTTCCTTTTAAAATAACATAAAATATAACCATTAAAAGCTAAACCTCTGCCAACAAAACAGTACCCACCTTAGGGAAAGTTGTCAATAATAACATGCACTTTGTCAACGGTCAATGTTTTGTGTGGCCATCACCATTATCCAGAACTGCCTTTACTCTCCTGAGCATGGAATTTACCAGAGCGTCATAGGTAGCCAGTGGAATGCTCTTCCACTCCTCCATGACACCGTAGCCAAGCTGGCAGATATTTGAAACCTTGCGCACCTCCACCTTTCGCTTGAGGATCCCACAAAAATATTCTATTGAGTTCACGTCTGGAGACATGCTTGGCCAGCCTTTATCCTCAGCCTCTTCAGTAAAGCCGTAATCGTCTTGAAGGTGTGTTGTGGATCATTGTTACGACAGACACTGCCCTGTGACCCAATTTCAGGAGGAAGGGGATTATGCCCCGCTGTAGTATTTTCCGTATATATTGGAGTTCATGTTTCCCTCAATAAAATGTAACTGTCCAAACACCAGTACTCATTCAACCCCAGACTATGACAAATTCACGATCATGCCTGACACTTGGCACACTTATTTTTGTACTCCTCACTTGGTTGCCGGCACGCATGATTGAAGCCATCGGAACCAAACAAATTAATCTTCATCTTACAACACCATAGGACATAATTCCAGTAATCCATGTGCTTTGTTGACATGTCTTCAGCAAATTGTTTTCGGGATTTCTTGTATATCGTTTTCAGAAGAGGTTTCTCCCTGGAGTGTCAACCATGCACAAATTTAATGAAGAATGTTGCATATCGTCTGAGAACTAACAAGGTAAACCCCACCTTTAATCACTTTAATCTCTGCAGCAATGCTGACATCACCTCTATGCTGATCTTTCTAGGAAAGCATTTGGATGTGACGTCTAGCACGTGCGCTCAGCTTCTTTGGACGACCTACCCGAGGCTTGTTCTGGGTGGACGCTGCTGTTTTAAAACGCTGGATGATTTTAGCCACTGTGCTGCAGTTCAATTTCAGAGCGTTGGCAATCTTTTTGTAGCGTTGGCCCTCTTCATGTAGTCCACCATTTCATCTTTTAAGATTCTCAGAGAGTTCTGTCATATGGTGCCATGTTGTACAAATGTACAAATCTGAATACACCTGCTTCCTATGCACACATGGGGCTGGTAACATTAATGAGCCTCATAATATTTTGGATGGAAAATGACAAGAAAAATTACATTTGAACATTTAAAAATTATGTTTCCTAGCGTTTTACTCACTTTTGTTGGCACGTATTTATCTTTTAACGGTTATATTTTAAGTTCTTTTGAGGGGAAAATAAATTAACTCTGTTATATAAGCTGCACACAGGCTACTTTCCATTGCATCAAAGTGTCATTTTGATAGTGCTCCGGACGCCCATGCACAGCCATTGTTCATCGCTTACAAAATAGCATTGGAATGATAGTGACTATATAGAAAAATATATTTTGGAACAAAATGTCGCTCGTTTTAATAGTACCGCCCCTGTCTTTGTAGCTCTTCTACTTTTACATTTTTAGTTTAAAAATTAGGAGGCTTTACTTTTGAAACGTCCCTCGTATTTAAACCATATTTAGGACCTCAGCATATAGAGCATAATCATATTAACATATCAGTTCCTATTAAGTTTAGAGACGGATCAGTCAGTAAATCGTAACCATTTGGGATTACCAATAACTTTATTAGTTCTCTGTTTATCTTGACATTGTTTCCAGTTATTTTATATTTTTATCTGACACTGGAATGTTTAACATAGTGTACCTGTTAGCGCCTGAAAAGTATCAGATGCAGCGATTGGGAAGTGTGCACGAGAAGAGGGGGGAGAAAAATGAGAAAAATACAACACGTGCTCGCGGCAAGAAACAAATTCGGCGTCGAGGAGGACGAACGTTTAAAGACGCAGGCGATAAATAGCCGGCATACGGTCGGCGTGAAGTCAGAGAAAATAAAAAAGACAGAAGGAAATGACGTGCGTAACCATAGACGAGAAATGGCAGACGTGCGGTGGGAAGGAGAAATGTATTCAAGCTTAAATTGACATTTGTCAGCGAGAGACTGTTTTTAGTAGTGCCAAACATAAACGTAATAAAAACTTTTGTTGAAAAAAAAAAAAAAAAAAAAATGCCGACCCGGAATTTTTATTTATGCATTTGCTTTATTTGTTTGTCCATTTGCGAAGTAACGGTTACGTTACAGTGTTTATTCGGGACATTTGTGGTTGGTTATTGCGCAACCCTTGCTTTATAATTACACGCGTAACCATGTCTACAAGGAATATATATTGCCTCTCAAGAATGAACGATAACCATAAAACGGGTCCTGGCAAGCACTACCACTACTTCGAATCTGAATGACCATGGAATAATGAGAAGAAAATGGCGAACCCTCACGTTTAAAAGCTCGTAAACTGGCTGCAGTTTATTTTGTATTATAATAGGACTATGACAAGAGATTATTCTTTTCATTTTTTTGACTATCAGTTAATACCTTATATGTTTTTAGATAGAGTGATGTGGTTCTCAATTAATTAAATGTGTATGTGTCTGATATATACTCGAGAGTCAAAATAATGATAAGAATATTCTCTTGTCATAGCAACGCGGGAGAAAACGCAAATAGTATATGAGGTTGGCAAATGCTTTATTAATTTCTGATTTTATTATTTTGGTACTTTTTGCTGTTTATCTCTCTATCTCTACGAGAATATAAAGATCACTTTGTGCGTGTGTGTGCGTGAGTTCGTTTCTCATAGGTTCCGAAACGGCTATACCTATCTTTTGCAATTTTCACACAAAAATATATACTATTTCTCGCAGTGTCCTTAGATATGTTTTCTACAGAAATTCATCCAATAATTATCGCAAATCGAAAAATCCGATCTCATAAATAGTCTTCTCCCTATATAGATAATAATTTTTACAGGTGAATATTTTACGTTACACCGTGGAACCTTGACCGATATAACGTAAAATAATCTCCTCGTAATAATTTTCTTTTTCATCTATGAGAGAAGAAAAACTAATTTAAAGATCGTCAAACCCAAATATTAGTTGACGTACTATTGTAAACAAACACAGACGAAATTTGATGAACGACATTATCATTATTAATTTTAATTTTTTTAATTTTTTTTTTTTTTTGCGAATTAGTCCACCGGGCAAATTATTCCTCGTAATATATAATATTCAATAGAGGATTGATTCTATAATAATTCAATCTATATAAGTTAAACTATCATGTTTAAGAGTATTGTACAACCAGGCAACGCCGGGCGGTCAGTTAGTGTTTAAGTATAATTTTGTCAAACCTTTGCGACAAATATACTAAAATAGTAATTGCCACTTTACAAAAGGTCATCACTACAAGAATGTAATGTTTGGTTGTAAGCCCATAAAGTGTTATGCAAATTGTATTCATTTTTAGAAGTAGATAGAAACAGTAGAAACTCGAATTCCGGAATTGAGCGTTGGTGTAGAATTGGAAACCTTGCTTAATTGTGTCCGAAGTATTGGATTGTCAGGGAAGTTCAGGTCGATTGTTAGCAGTTCATCTTTTGACACGTAAGAACCTGTCAAATAATTGATAGATATCGTATGCTTACATTTTCAACAAGAGAACACCTCAAACACGTGTGCCCCCTTTAACATAAATACCCTCAACTAACATAAGCAGCAAAATCCCACCCTACACTGTTAAGATCCCTAGATGCCAGAAAACCTACTCAAATAATTTCCTCCGTCAAACTGCTAGATTTTTGAATTCCCTTCCGGATCCCTACTTCCTTGAT
Source organism: Euprymna scolopes (assembly GCF_053919585.1). Taxonomy (NCBI): domain Eukaryota; kingdom Metazoa; phylum Mollusca; class Cephalopoda; order Sepiida; family Sepiolidae; genus Euprymna; species Euprymna scolopes. The sequence continues at coordinate 15,504,053 of NC_136499.1, read as the reverse complement.
TGTACTAACATAAGTTCAAGAGTAATATGAACAGACACTCGCTGCTACACCCACTACATATTATCCCTATAAATTTGGTCCCAAATTGAAGCTCCTTATGCTAAAGTGACACTGTAGTTTTTGAGGGTGTAATAACAATAGCAAAACGTTTTAAATTAACTTAACTTGTGTTTAGTTTTTGAGCTTTCCAGAAATAGGAGATTATGAAAGCCGTTTTTTTGGTACTTGATGCTTATCCATTTTCAGATGGAAGAACGTGCCTCACAAGCAATAAAAAAGTATGTGCATTGTACGATGGATATGTTACAGATGGCGCTGTTGTGCAGAAACGGTTGTCAAAGGTTAGATGCGGAGATTTTAACCTTTAATATCCAAATGCGCCCAGGCAGATCATCCGCTATAAATGAAGACCTGATTCACATCGACAGAACACGAAGACGAGAAGAAATACTATAATTCATGAACATTTATTTAAATTTTTTAATGAAAATCGCTCTATACAAAACTCTCTCTCTCTCTCTCTCTCACTCACAAACACACACGAAGTTTATTTTATATGATAGTAAAAGATAGATAGATAGATAAATAGGTAGATGGAAAGAAATCATTTGTGGATATATATATATATATATACACACATATATATATATGTGTGTGAGAGAGAGAGAGAGAGAGAGAGAAAGAGAGAGAGAGAGAAACACGCATAAAAACCATCCTCAATAAAGTATTATATGTAATTGATTGAAAGTGTTTGGAATAAATGATGAATGTTAAGCAAATCATACACTCACATTCCCAAAAGCTCCCAAATTAGGGCCGTGAATACCAGATGCATTTTATAGCCATACTCAAAACCACGGGTATTTAGCTAGTTTATTTAAAATATTCTTATCTTTTCGTTGCATCTTTATTTTTTCTCCAATTTATTTTTTTTCTTGCTTTTTATCGCATTGCATTTTTTTTTATTGATTTCCATAGATTTGAATTCTGCGTTTATAATTTGCATCTTTTGGTGCGCTTTCTTTCCATTTGTTTTCTTTTAATGCGTTTTCTTTTTAACCATAACATCGCTGTTTTCTCTCAATAAGAAACAGATCAAAGGCCTCGTTACCGGTGTATCGATTTTGCATAACGTCCCTTAACACCGAATTCGCGCACCTGCTTTTATACAAAACTCAATTGCTTCGGGCTACTCACCTCACCAAATCGCGGGGAAAGATGGGCTGAGAGCTGTTTGATTCATTTTTTTGCATTTTTAGTTAATTGTTTTTGTCATATATATAATCTGAATACCCAGAGAATTGATGATAGCAATAATAATAATAATAATAATAATAATAAGAAGAAGAAGAAGAAGAAGAAGAAGAAGAAGGACAAGAAGAAGAAGAAGAAGAAGAAGAAGAAGAAGAAGAAAGGGATCAAGAAGAAAAAAGAAGTAAAAAACGAAATAGCAGAAAAAGATTTTTAGGAAGAAGATCCAAAATAAAGAAAATTTTTTTAAATGTCAATCAATTAAGAACGAAAATTTCCTGCCGAGTTTTCTTTGTTTTCCTCTGGATTCTATATTCTATTTTTCAAAGAAACAGCACCAAAAATTGTTTATTCTTTTTTTTAAAGAGAAAACAAAATACTTGGGCAAACGCCAATCGGGAAAACGTGTGATGGCAAAAATCATCGTTTGAATAGTTGAAAATTTAAATGATTTTATTTTTTAGCGCAGCAATCATGTGAAGTACAAAATACATAAAAAGCGAATATTAGATTCTCGGGCGAAAATAAATCAAGTTAGATAAAATCACGCTCGCCTACACAGGTGCTTGTACATATGCACACACAACCACATGGTCCTACAGCCTTTCTTTCGCTCTCTCTCTCTCTCTCTCTCATATATATATATATACACACACATATATATATATATATATATATATATATATATATAGAGAGAGAGAGAGAGAGAGAGAGGGAGAGAGAGACTGTGTCAATCGCTTTATTGCAGATTAGTAAAATATCAATATTTCACTAAATATACACTACACAAAAATGAAAATTATATCATGTCATCAAACAACTGCTTTAAGGTTAGTTATTTCCAAATAACTTTTATTCAAATTCATGCGATATTCACGAAGTTATGACATTTTCTTCTTTATCGAAAAATTCCCACTGTCCATCGCTTTATTGCAGGTCTCTTAAAATGTTGTTTTAGGGCAAAAATACAATGTCTTATCTTGCAAACTTTACTTTTTATTATATTTTTCTGTCAAAGAAAAATAATCAAAAACATATTCTAGTATAAATTAATTATTATAATAATAAATAAATATAAATGAATTATTTATAGACATATCCACAATTTTTTTTGAATAACTTTTATCCTCCGTGGAAGTCAATTCGTTGATCTTAAAAGGAGTCATGGCTCTAGCAACATCAACTATGTTCCTCCACAAGGCATCCTCTGAAGTAAATTGTTCTCCTCCCTCATAAATTCCTCTTTTTAATAGTGACCAGAGATATTCAATGGGGTTAAGGTCTGGTGAACACGGTGGTCAAGTCATGAAAGTCTCCTCGACGAATTCTATAGATTCAAGGAAGGATGCATTCGCCCAAGCAGAATGGGATGGTACATTGTCATGTATAAAATCATCTGAAAGCGACGTTACAATGGAAGGTCATCTAGCCATGTCGACAAATGAAGGCCCTGTACGCATTGATTGTAAGCTTTCATGGATAAGCTTCTGTTGTGATAAAAATTCATTGATGACGTCCTCATCAACATTAGACGTGTTGTCAAAGAGATCAGAATAATGCTCAGTCCAACGACGGAGAATATTGTTAGGATCCTTTATAAGGGCAATTCCATCACTTGAGAGTAGGGGAGATGTAGATAGTGTTTGAGGACCAAAAGCTTTTTTAAGAAAATAGTACATGCGTTAGAAGTCTTTACAATCAAAAGACATTTGGATTTGGTTGGCAAGTTTAGCTCACCACTGATTCTTCATTTGGCGTAGTCGCTTTTGGAGAAGACCCTAGCTTGCTTTAAGTGACTGTTGGAGGAACTCTCGAACTCCCTGAGAGGCAGACAACCTTTTATGGTGCAACTCATTTTTAGCACTTAAGAGTTGAGTAATATTATCATCAAACCAATCCTGATGCTTATATTTGCGGAAGCCAAGAACATCTACACTTATTTCATAGAGTGTATTTTTAAAATGCGCCCATGGCCCATAAAACTCACAATTAACTACGGATCGAAGCTTCTCACGTAAACTTGAATCATCCAGCTTGGACACATCAACCGGCCTGGGAATCTTAACACCACCCGACCTATATTCCTTCCTTATACAGATTTTCAACTTCCCTCGTACGAAAAAGTGATATGTGCCGCATTCAGCTCCTCGCATAACACGCACACTACATACGTCCTGCAGATCTGCCTTCCTGGAAATAATGTAATCAATCAAGTGATCTTGTTTTGAACGAGGATGAGTCCAAGTAAACATATGGACCTCCTTATGGCTGAAGAAAGTGTTACAGATAGCAAGGCTAAACTGAGTGCATAGATAGAGAAGATGCAGATCATTGCTGTTGACCTTACCTACACCAAACTGGCCGAGTGAGTCCAAGGTGTGATGATCCTTGCCAACACTTGCATTTAAATCACCCATGAGTAAGATCTTCTCAGATAAAGGAATAGAGGAAATGGTACGACTGAGATCTCGGTAAAACGCTGTGATGGTGTCTTCATCATGACCCACGGTAGGGGCACACACAGATAAAATTGTCATATACCTACTGTGTTCAAGAGGAAAGCGCATCATCATAATTCTGTCAGTTACACAGATTGGCTGTTCAATCCTCTTCACCAAATCAGAACGCACTGCAAAGCCGATTTTACCTTCTCGTCTTAGCCCCGATGGTTTTCCTTTCCCCCAAAAGGTGTTTTTTTTCCACGGTGGTCACCACTTATCAAGGCCCGGAAGCCACTCAGTATAAGGGTTATTGCAAGTACAGTAGGTTAATGTGGAGATTTAATGAAGTATTTACTTAAGAGGGCGGTTCATTAGGAATTTGTTAACGTTGGACTTGAAGACATCCAAGTTGTAGTTAGGTGGGAAGCAGGCAGACGGAACAGAGTTTCACAGGCGTGCAGTTCTAAAAAAGAAGTTTTGTTCATGGAATCTACGTTTTGATTTAGGCACAGATAAAGAGTGGGGGGAATTTTTTCACAGTGGATTCAGCTAGACGGGTGTTTTTCGTGAAGGATTGGCGAGGGGGGTGTATCCCGAGTCCACTTCCACCAATTGATCCTCACCACTCAATCGTGTCTATGCTGTACCTAGCGAGCTCTCTTGCAACAATAGCTGTCGTACGCTCAGGTCTTTCACTACCCAGGACATCTAGCAAAGTTCTCGCATTCCACGTAGCAACAGTTAGGTTATTCCTCTCCTGATAAATTTGATGATTTTGATTTTCCTTGTTTATTATTTTTCTTCAACTTTATCTTGTTTCTCCTGCATATATAGAGCAGCCGCTGACCGCAGGAAGCCGACCAGCTAATAAAAGGGTACAACATTTATAGGTCACTTATTCTAGACCCTTCCCAAATTCATGGGTGAGCAGTGTATCCCTAAAAAGCCTGCTCAGCCGCCAGATCATCCACCGAAGTTGCTTCCACCCTGTAAGCGACGATGTTAGATAAATCACTACCGCCTATGTGCAGATTTGCAGCTATGCACATACAGGCCGCTAAGCCTGTACACGATGCCATTCACCTATCGCCATAGGACTTTTCTTTTAAATATATATTTTTTTAAATATATCTGCACATAACGATCGCGACACAAAATGCTTGTGCTACACATATTGTATCATCTCGCACCCTACCACTGGTTGCACAGTGACAAACTGAAATAGTGAGATGACTGAGCAGTGGCAGAGTGCGCATGTTTTATTATCACGGAGTTTTAACATCTCCGGCAGCTGGACATATACACACACATACATATAAGCAAACAAACATGCTTATATATATATATATATATATATATATATATATATATATATATATATATATATATATATATATATCCCTAGTTCTCACAATATAGTAACCTTCCAGAACTTGAGAGGGAAGCTAATAGGTACTACACGTTGCCCAAGAGTGACCTGGAACTATGCAAAGCAGAGGCGTTCATCTCCCTGAGGTAGTAGGTATACATACACACACACACACACACACACACACACACACATATATATATATATATATATATATATTGTAGGTGTATGTTGAGCAAAAAAAATGTGGTAGTAGGAAGGCAGGCTCGAACTCGTACCGCGAAGGAGGAAAAACGTGGTCTTTGCTGTTACGACCATCGCCAAACCGGAAGTGACGTAGGTTTAAATTAAGGCTAGACAATAGAAAACAGGGGATGACTTTAAAAAATATCGGCGAAAAAGCGACCCCTCCCTGTAGAAAAGTGCCCAGTTTAGGGTGGAGAAATTAATGTTTTTAGCCAATTCTTCGGTATTTGTCATCTGAAAGGTCGAGCTTCAAAACGATGCTGAGCTTGTGAAAAATTTGCCTCTGTTGAAAGTTTTAGGCAGACATGCAAACATACATACATAAATTCATATATTGGTAGCTCAAAATTTTTATTCAAACCGATTGAAAGGCTTGCCTTATCTCTGAATACCCTTAATGTAAAATTTTAAATGTTTAGACCAGAAATTGTCTGAGTAATTTGGTAGAGACCGCAGACATTTATTGTTTTGGGCTCAAATCAAGTTATTAAGTTAAATCCATGTGAAAGTAATATATATCTAAAATTTCAATTGTTTAGACCCAAAATTGGCGGAGGAGTTTGGTAGAGTTCTCAAAGGTAAAATCGTTGAACTTTGACCCCTTATCAGCCAAATTTCTGACCGAAAACAGATTACAAAACTTTCCCAGATCTCAGTACCCTGTATATCAAATTTCGAGTCTGTAGACTAAAAATTGACAGAATTATTGCGTAAGGAAATGTAAACAGACAGACACGCGCATACACAGACAGACAGACAGACAGATAGACAGACACTTTCACTTTCACAGGCATCTGGAGTAAAAGTTTCAATCAATCTGCGTCCGGTGCTATAAAACCTGGGGTACCCCAGTAGATTTATTTTGTCAAGTCCAAACGAGCATTTGTCGTTTAGGGTAAGGTTGTATTTGTCGATGGCGGACATGAACCGTCTGAGATTTTCGTCGTTTTCCTTTTTATTATGGTCACATACTATGACATTGTCAATGTACGCAAATGTGCCTTCCAGTTTCTCATCAATTATCATTTGGTCAACTATCCTTTGGAATCTCTGTACGCCATTTGTAACGCCAAAATGGATCATGTGAAATTGATATAGCTGTATATAGCTTGTACTTAGGTCTAATGGCGATCTGATTGTACGCGTTTTTCAAGCCCAAAGTGCTAATCATACGATATTTGGCTATTTTGCCTATCATTTCATTTATCCTTGGTAGTGGGAAGACGTCCAAAAGAGTAAATCTATTTATGGTTTGGGAGTAATCTATCACATAGTGCTTTGTGGTGTTTGTGCTTCCTTTTCCATTTGTCTCATGGATCTTCTTGGATTTCGCCTGATTTTTGAATGAATTTAGGTGTTCTGGAAGTGTAGAGACGGTATGGTCATTGTCTATCTTTGATCGAGGAAGTTTCCGGGTAAGGGTCACTCTTCTTTATTATAAGCATTCTGTTCATTTTGAGTTTTTCGTAAGTTGAATATTTCTGGTGGATACAAGCACTTATGTTGATCTATGATGAATACTCTCTTCAATTCAACAAACATTGTAAAAATTAATATCTTTTGTTTCTGAAAAATAAGAAAACATACATAGCATTATGATATACTAGCAATAAAATAGTAAATTTATTTTAATATTATCATAAAAAGTAGTTCCGAAATTTTGTAACAGGAATTATGCCCGATTCTGTAGATATATATTTTGTAGCTACCGAATAATCAGCAACTAAAAATTCTTAAGTAACACGAACTGAATGTCATGCAAAATACAATATCCCGCCGAAGCTGTGTTACGTAACGAAGGCAACAACGATACTTTCGTGAGTTTGCAATATGTCACATTTACTCATTCAGATTCTCCACTAGCTCCAACAATACATCGCCGATGATACCTACCCATATCATAATTCCATCATCATCTTGATTACACTCCAAAAAAAATTTAACCGTTTACTCAGTCACCAGGTCTGTGAACGGTTTGGGTTAAGATTTGGTTTGATCTCATCAGTGAGGCAAAATGAGTATTACACAAATAGAGCCATTTTCAGTGGGGGGCCTTCCTAGATTATATGACCTCAAGAATAGAATTCTATGTTGATTTCGGAACGCCATTGCGATGAAGAATAATGGATGTAGCTGATTGTTCAGGTCTCAAATCCCCTACATTCTCAAAAGTCCTGTAATATGTTTAGTAATGAAGCATGTACAAATACATTAGAATATACACATCTCAATATATATATATATATATATATATATACAGTGATGATCATATTTATTGGCACGGTAAAATAAAAGTTAAATTTTGTCTAATAAATCCTAAAAAAAGGGATTAAATTAAAGAAAATAACAAAGTATATTATGTATTTTTAACTGGCCTTTCCGATGCAGCAATCGGATTTTAGAAAAAATAAATAACAAAGGAACAACAAACATAATTGCAAAAAACCCTTGTTCAAAATTACTGGCACGATTTATTTAATAATCAATTGTATAGCCTTTGGCCTTGATTACCTTCCTCAGTCGCTTTTCATAGTTTACAACCAAGTTGTTGCACTCTTCAGTAGTAATTTTAGCCCACTCTTCCTGACAATAATCCTCCAATTGAATAAGATTCTTAGGCTTCCTTTGCATTACCCTCAATTTTAATGTTCTCCATAAATGTTCAATTGGATTAAGGTCTGGGCTTTGTGATGGCCACTCCAAAACATTAATATGATTGTCCTCAAGCCATTTCTTAGTCAGTTTAGCCGAATGCTTTGGGTCATTATCTTGCATGAACCACCAACGACGACCAAGTGAGAGCTCTTTAGCAGAGTCTTTCAGGTTTTCATCCAATATTTTAACATAATCTTCCTTTTTTATGCTACCTGTGACCTTAACAAGTCGCCCTGGTCCAGAGGCAGCAAAGGATCCCCAAAACATCAAACTGCCTCCACCGTGCTTCACTGTGGGTATGGTGTTCTTAGGCAGGAAAGCTTCGCCAGATTTTCTGTAAATATAAGACACTTTATTATGGCCAAATAACTCTATTTTCGTTTCGTCAGTCCATAGAACACGTTTCCAGAATGCAACATCTTTATCAATATGACGTTTTGCAAAGGCTAGCCTTGCTTTCAGGTGCATAGGCTTCAATAAGGGAGTCTTTCTCGGACGACATGCTTTTAAACCAGCTCTCTTCAAAACTCTACCAACTGTATGTCGAGATACATTCACTCCAGAGGTGCTCTGTTCATCAACAATCTCCCCAACAGAGATCCTTGGGTTTTGTTTTACTTGTCGAACAATTTTCCGTTCATCTCTTGGGGAAAGAATCCTTTTTCTCTCTCTACCCTCTAAACTCATAACGTGGCCTTGCGATTTGAATTTGTTTATTATGGCTCTAACAGTGGATTTGGGAAGGTTTAGCTTCTTTGAAATCTTATCATAGCCCTCCCCATTGGTATGGCATGCTACAACAAGCTTCCTGACGTCTTCGCTGTGTTCCTTAGTTTTAACCATGGCGATTGAAAATTATAATTTAGTCACTTATAATAGTTTAAATAAATCGCTATCTAAAAATTATCTGAAAAAAATTATTCACTGAATTAGCGTTAAACAAGCATAATATGGCTATAAAAAAGTTCAGAAAGCACGTAAACCGGAAATTGATTGATATTATACTGATACTAAAAGAAAAACAAAGCCGTGCCAATAATTTTGAACAAGGGTTTTTTGCAATTATGTTTGTTGTTCCTTTGTTATTTATTTTTTCTAAAATCCGATTGCTGCATCGGAAAGGCCAGTTAAAAATACATAATATACTTTGTTATTTTCTTTAATTTAATCCCTTTTTTTAGAATTTATTAGACAAAATTTAACTTTTATTTTACCGTGCCAATAAATATGATCATCACTGTATATATATATGCATATATATATACATATATATACATATATACATATATATACATATATATATTCATATATACATATATATATATATATATTCATATATATACATATACATATATATATATTCATATATATACATATATAGGAGGTTGGTATCAATTACTCATCCGGATACCCGAGGAGACTTGAAATCTCTGGCCCGACCGTAGAAGTCTGGGTTCCTGTATCTGCAAATGATTGGATGGAATGAGTGAGTGCATTTACGGATTTCTTTGGCACCTGTCCGAAGGTTGCATGACTCTTGGGCATCTGCTGTAACTTAGGGGGTAATTCTGGGGTACACACCTAAAATTGCTTCCCATCCTACTCAAGGTGAGGCACGCTAGTCAGCTGTTTCTTATCGTGTCTGTGAGCAGAAGATTTATTCGAGGTTCTATCTGTAAACATAAACGACTCTCCACTTTTCGACACTTTGCTTGTAGCTTCCGTTCTGGACTCCTTAAATTTACGGCATACCTTTTTATGCGCTCCATCACCTCGCAAAAGTAGCAACAAAACATCTCCGAACTAAACCAGTTTCCGATGCAGGCATATACACTGCTCCTTGCCAAAATTGCCATCATCGTTGGTGAAACCCAATGCACATTAGAGAAAAAAACAATGAGCATAAAAGAAACATAAGAAATAGCAGTTCTCTGAATGCTTTATTTTCTCATTCATTTCAGCAAAAATAGTTAAATTTATTTCAAATAAACGCCAACGGAGACTTCTTGAATCAGCGCTTATCGCAAATTCAAGCACAATTAAACAACGTGTAGGTTTTTATAATGTATCGCCCTTATAAGTAAACTTCTATTAGAAGAACATAATTTAATTTTAGACACAGGTTAACTCACTAACACTATAGAAAACACCCCTGTAATAATTAATACATATAATCATATATAAACTACATAAATACAATACATATAATCATAATAAATACATATAATCATATATAAATTACATAAATACAGTACATATAATCATAATAAATGTATGTGTATAATCATAATACATACATATAACCATATATAAATTAAATAAATACAACACATATAATCATAATAAGTACATATGTCAATAAATACATATGTCATAATAAATACATATAATCATATAAAATTTCATATACAGTATATATATAATCATAATAAATATATGTGTATAATCATAATAAATACATGTAATCATTATAAATACAAATAATCATAATAAATTACATAAAAATAACTCATTTCATTTCACATCCATATTCGAATTACAGCAGACATATTTGTTCCAAAAAGAATATGCATTTCTTCATATCTTTTTAAATATATGAACGGCTATAGGACGTTATAAGTATAATCTAACTTTCTTTCACAGCGCTACGCATCCCCTCTTTTTAATTCTCATCTTTTCCGTTTCTGAAACGTAACAGGGCCGCACATTTCATTACATCAAAAATATGTTTTCAAATACTGGTGTCTTGTTTTCATTCATCCAGAGGAAGTCTCGAAATAAAGACAAAACATTGATGAACACGTTATACAGGGTAGCCCCAAAACCAGAGGACATTCAATTGTTTTTCTAAGAATTTTACAATCAACGGAGAAAAAAAGGCCAAAGACCCTAGTGTTTTGATGTGATGTTTTGAATATAATAAACTAGCCATGATCAAAGTTTTATTTCATTCGGACAAAATACTAAGAAACGGTGCCTAATTAGAGTTGGGACCCGTTTTTTTGTATATATATATATATATATATATATATATATATATCTATATCTATATCTATATATATATATATATATATATATATATATATATATATATATATATAGTCTAAAGAAGCTTAGAATAAAAAAATGCAAAAATAAAAATAAAGAATGCAGTTTAAATTCCCGGAGGGGAAAAATATAACTTTAACCTATCGCAGACTTAGCACCTACATAATCCGACTTCTAAAATGCTTATAATGACAAAAGAGAATTAATTTATATAAGGATGAAGAAAAAAAAAGGCTTTACTAAAATTGTTAAATAAAAATAGACTTAGCACTTGCATGAACCGATTTCGCAAAAGTCTTCAATTTTAAAACAGAATTTAACTACATAAGTATGAAAAGAGAAAAGCTTAACTAAAATTTTTTAAATAGAAACCGGGGAAGCATCAGCTGCTTACCATGAAGCTGTTTCGGAGATTTAAAAACATAAACATATATTATATATATATAAAATATATTAAAAACATATATATATATAAAATAATAATTTGACCTATATTATTCGAGCCTTTTAACGTTATCCTGTCTGGGTCATTTTGACATTTGCTTTTCTAATTTATATTTAATTCTATCACCATTTAATCTTTTTTCTCTCTCTTCTTCTTTACTGATCTTTTTAAATTACACTTTGTCTCGGCAGCCGTTTTAAACGCATATCTTATTTTTCCTTTATTAATATTATTGAAATTTTCCCCCCTTTTCTTTGTACATATTTGTGAATTATTCCACGGATTTTGGCCTTTTGGATTATTTTGGACCATCTTCCAATTACGCGATTTCCTTGGATTTTACTTGTGCGAATGGAAAATTAAATTAACTTTCTTGGACTTACATTTTTGGATTTTACCGTCATCGGATACTTTACCTTTCACCTGACTATCCATTCACGTGAAATCACTTTTTTCTTCACCATATTCCCTCTGCTTCATTTTTGTTATCAAGTAAGATCTTTGACTTACTTGCAGTTTAATCAAATACTTTTGTATGCAAAATCCGATCCCGCATTTTGCTAATTCTTACCCTCTGATGAGAAGGAAAGCATTTCTTCGAAACTCCGCGGATTAAGGACTATCCACTTATAAAGTGTTTCCTTTTTGGATTAAATATGTTTTTAACTCTTTTTCAAAGTGTTTTTAACATGTTTTATTAACTATTTGCTATAATTGTTTTCAAATCAACTGTTTACAATTAATGGTTTCCGTGTTCAATTACATTCTTTAATACATCTTATTAAGTAACCTTTGTTTTACGCGTCTCTACACCATTTTTTTTATTTTACTTTTCTTTCACGTCACAATTTTCGCGTTTTGCTCGAAATTCTGTTTAGCTATAAAAAATCCAGAGTTTAACAATATAGATGGAAGAAGGTTGGAGATTACTTCGGCCGAAACGTTGCAAGAATAGCATACACAATAGGAAACATTGTCCAAATCAAAATGATATATATCAAACATGCTCACGTAAAAAACAAAAAACAAAACTGCAGCATAATATCGGCTAAATGAGACAGCGAAAAGATGCTTGTGAGTAATCAAATACAATTGATCTGTAACGGCTCTATGGAATTGAGGTTTCCAATCACACAGAATCAATATACGAGGTTCGATCTTAAGAAGAAAGAAGATAGCTATTTAAATGAAAAAAAAAGAAAAACTGGAGATGAATTCTTTTCAATTTCTGGGTCGCTTTAATTTCTCTCATTTCTGGCTTTCTATAGCGAATAATATTTGACTGTTTTTTTTTTTGTTAAATATGTAGCGATAACTTTAAAAATTACAAGGCATTTAGCCAAAAAAACTTTTAGTGGAACCAAAAATAAAAAAAAGTAACGAAATAAAGGAGGCCAATTAATAATCAAGGATAAAACTGTTTGATCTCGTAATTCGTATGAACTGGTATTTTATTATATTTTATACTTTTTTACTGGAATTTGGTCATAGTTCATGTAAAAAAAACAGAATAAAAATACCCCCCCCCAAAAAAAAACTCAAATCAAATGCGATATTTGGCAGACGTATGAGTTCCGCCCTAATTTATTTTCATTTTTAATCTTCGACTTATTTAAAAGGCGCCATATTTTAAGCATCATAAATCTTTTTTAACGTTGTTCAAATTCTACAGTTAAATGTCCTTTTTGCTATGTAAGTCCAAGATAAAATTTCCGTCCATTCAGTTGCTCTTTCTCGAACACTTTTCAACACTCTGAAATTGCCATTATATATGTATTCAAGAAAACATAACTACACCTGTTGCATTTTATACACAAAACAAAACGTTGCACGTAGTCCTTTACGGTAACGAGTACTTTTGCATATGTACGTTCTTATTGGTGAGCGATCAAGTAACCAAATAAAATGAATAAAATTCGTTTTTATACATACATTATGCGGGGTGTTTGTACGTGTCTTTCTTTCATAGTCACTCCTTGTCATCGTTTATGACTGACTGTTTTTGATCTTCTATTCTACTTGAGACTCATTCATGAAAAGACAATAGAGACTTGTTGAGTTTTAAAGGTTTTATTTAGAAAGATGACTCATTGGGGCGAGACCACTATAGTTAATTAAGTAATTTTATATCATTTATTTAATAATTTGTATATTTATTATTTATTTGCAGTATTATCTTCATTCCGATTGTTGTTGTTTCACGCCTCGGTCAACTATTCACTTATCTTCGTCCGATAAGAATACTGAGTATCAACTGTATCTTCAATAATTACTGCCTTCCATAGTTGTTGTCGTCTCACCACGTTTTGGCTAATTAATCCTCTGGCCGACTTTGAGTAGGATTGAAACTACTATTTTCAGACAATACTCTACTCTATCACCTGCGCCACGGACCCCGGAGGGCAATCAAAGTTGAGTTTTTTTAATCTTATAAATCCGCATGTTTTGCTCTTATCTGGCCTTCCATCGTCGGGTCCGTGCCGAATTGTATGGCATATTATTTTATTATTGGAATTTTTTTGTGATGAGTAATTTGTAATTTATTTATTTGCGGACTGTTATCTACCGTTCCAGATGAGCATTGTCTGAAGACAGCGGGTTTCAATCCTACCCAAAGTCGGCCAGATGGTTAGTTAGCCAAAACGTGGTGAGATGAGAATAACTAAAATTTTGTAAAAACCAACAGTAGGTTCGCTCCTTTTCATGTAACAGCTACAGTGCAACAGAACTGCATAAGATAGAACGGATAGCGAATGTTTTATCGACAAATCCACCGATTTTGTATTTTTCAACTATTCTAATGAGTTTGGTATTGGGTTAATCTATTTTTATCTCTTAGTCATTTACATAGTTTAATGAAGACACATGCAACCCCCCCCAAAAAAAAAACAAAACAAAATAAAAACAAAAACAAAAACAAAAAAAAAGCATGAAGATAAAGTTAAACTAAAAAATATATATATTAGTGTTATGTTATTAGCTTCTGGGAAAGTAACGGTTAATCGTGCTGATAGTTTATTATAATGATTAAGAAAATTGCATCAATTACATGAGTCTCGTCATTTATCGAGGAACGAGGGTCACGATAGAATTAATGAGTGGTGCGTAGATCGTTAGACAACACCATGATATTCAATAATGGTGGAACTTGAGTAGTGTTTAATGATATAAGAGGGCAGCTCAACCAGAACTTATTTACATCAGACTTTAAAACGAACATTTTATACGCAAGTAAAAAGCAGCCCCACTGTAATTTGTTCCAGCGACGGACAGTTCAAGAAAATAAACTTTGATTATGGACTTTTCGTTTAGTTTTAGGCACAGATAGAAAGTGTGGGGAATTCCTGACAGTTGTTGTAGCCAGAGAAGTGTTTTTTCTAAATGTTTTACAGGAAGGAATATAAATCAAAGCTCAGTCGAGCATCTACAGTAAAAGCAATAAAGTAAAATAAAGGCTGAACATATTCTCTTCAAAGTATGGGAAAAATATTTGTTAGATCGGTAGCAGTAAAAATGTTGGAACATTTGTTTTAAATGTTATATTTACGTAACATTAATTTAAATAATGAGTAATAATTACTACCAGTCGTGAGATTCGATCTCAGTCACGATGTCACCTTTTAATCCGTAAGCCGTTATTCTATTGCCAAGCTACAAGAAATTAACTGAGCGAAATGAGGTAGATATAAATGCCAAATAAGCGGGCATAAACAGTAAACACTAAATGAATATTCAACGAGAGTAAGCAGTGAATATACTCTTAAGTTGACCGATTTTTTATTCTTTAAATTGGGCCTAACTTATTTCCTTAAACAGGCCTTTAATAACAATGTTTTAACTACATGTTAACAATTAGTTTTATATCTACAAACACTAGTGTGTCATGCTTATACAATCATCAGTGTAGGAAGTGATAATTACTACAAGCTGGAGTGCACGATATCACGGTTTCCCTTGAAACGCTGGAGTAAGGCAAAATTGAGCCTGGTCAGTGCGAAAATGAGTGACCATTTATAAATACCAGATAATTGGTTTGCTTTCCGCTTGTCTCAGCATTGACTCCAGTCGTCCTTGACTCCTCTTTGCAACTGGAATAAAGTCGTCCCGACTCAGAAGAGATGTTGTTGTGGATTGCCCAAACCGTACCTCTAAAATTACACGTACAGGCACGCTTACAGTGAGTATCCATTCAAGAGTACTTGAAAGATATGTGAATATATATGTAAACCCTCCCTCTCCTCAGTTATTTAGTATAATAATAACGATATCGGCGGAATCGTCCATTTTGTTTAGTATTATTGGTTTTAAAAAAATAAATATTTATATTAATTTAAGCAAAACAATAATAAATAACACTTATTCATATTGATTTAAGAATCAAATAATAAATCATGCAAATATATATATATTTATATATATATTTATATAAATTATTTGATATTAGTTGTTTGTTATTCAAAAAATAAATATTTATTAATGAAACTTACCTTACAATGAATTTTTTTCTCTTTTTAATTTGGATTTGAATTCGTCGAAAATTTCGTATAAATTGTCAAATAATAGCTCAATATAAAACATTGTCAAATGACAGTTCAATATAAAAATTTTTTCCAATAATAGTTTAATATAAAAGAATGTCCAATAATAGTTAATATAAAATATGTCCAATAATAGTTCAATATAAATTTTTTTTCTAATTATAGTTTAATATAAAAACATTGTCCAATCATAATTCAATATAAACAATGCCAAATAATAGTTCAATATAAAACCTTGTGCAATAATAGTTCAATATAAAACATTGCCCCATAATAGATCAATATAAAAACATTGTCAAATAATAGTTCAATATAAAATATTGTCCAATAATAGTTCAATATAAAACATTGTCCAATAATAGTTTAATATAAAAAATTGTCCAATAATAGTTAAATATAAAAAATGCTCAATAATAGTTCAATCTAAAACATTGTCCAATAATAGTTCAATATGAAAACATTGTCCAATAATAGTTCAATCTAAAAAATTTTTTCAAAAATTAAATATAAAAATCATCACATAATAGTTCCATATAAAAAGGGTCCAATAATAGTCTAATATAAAACATTGTCCAATAATAGTTCAATATAAAAATAGTTCAATATAAAAATAGTTCAATATAAAAATAGTTCAATATAAAGAAACTGACCAATAATAGTTCAATATAAAACATTGTCCAATAATAGTTCAATATAAAAATCATCCAATAATTGTTCAATACAAAAAATTGTTTAGTTCAATATAAAAAAATTGTTCAATAGTAGTTCAATATCAAAAATTGTCCAATAAAAACTCAATATAAAACAATTGCCCAATAATAGTTCAATATAAACACATTGTACAATGCTAGTTCAATATAAAGAATTGTCTAATAATAGTTCAATATAAAATGTTGTCCAATAATAGTTCAATATAAAAAAATTGTTCAATAATAGTTCAATATAAAAAAATTGTTCAATAATAGTTCAATATAAAACATTGTCCAATAATAGTTCAATATAAAAACATTGTCCAATAATAGTTCAATATAAAACAATTGTCTAATAAAAGTTCAATATAAAACATTGTCCAATAATAGTTGAATATAAAAATTTTTTTCAATAATAGTTCAATATAAAACATTGTCCAATAATAGTCCAGTATAAAAGAAATTGTCAAAAACTTGTTTAATATAAAACCCTGTTCAATAATAATTCAACATAAAAATCATCCAATAATAGTTCAATATAAAACGTTGTCCAATAATAGTTCAATATAAAAAAATTGTTCAATAATAGTTCAATATAAAAAAATTGTCCAATAATAGTTCAATATAAAAACATTGTCCAATAATAGTCCAATATAAAAACATTGTCCAATAATAGTTCAATATAAATAACATTGTCTAATAATAGTTCAATATAAATAACATTGTCTAATAATAGTTCAATATAAATAACATTGTCTAATAATAGTTCAATATAAAAACATTGTCCAATAATAGTTCAATATAAAAACATTGTCCAATAATAGTTCAACGATATTATTTTCATTTTTCAATTAATACTTTATTGAAATTGTTTTAAATTTTCAATTAATGTTTCTTTAAATTAGCATTCTGCTGAGAAAAATAAAATATTTTTTATTGAAAAGATTGACCAGATTGAATTTTAGTGCAGCATTTTCCACAACCAATTCGGTCGATTCCGACGATAGCACGGTCTTTATCTATCTATCTATCTATCTATCTATCGATCTATCTATTTACTATTTTATAAAAGAGATTTTGTCCATGAGTGTATCTGTGTGTGTTTGAGTTCGTTCCCTATGGACTCGAAAACGTCCATACCGATTTTTATGATATTTCATAGAAAGCCACTTTACATGTCTGGCTGTGTTCTTAGATAGGTTTTCTATCGAGATTTCTTCGATAAGTATCGATGATCGATAAAAAAGGAACATGCGATTTTGACCAAAGTTAACACCTTACACAGCTTAACATCACAAATGTAAAGCGAGGCATATAAAATCAACAATACCTTCCTTGATATGACAGAGGCGCGTTCGAAATGAATGTTTCTGTTTAGAATACACCTGTATTTTGAATTTTGAAATTTAATTTAAGCCATTATACATGAAACATACTTTTATAAAATCAATAGTAGGCTCTCTACAGTGCAATATAGACCACGATATATCGTGGACTAAGTCAGTGCGGGGAGGCATGTAAAGCTTTATCTTGGTGCACCGCGATGGGTCCCTAACCAGAGCAGGCAATCAATCGATTTGATGGTAAAATGGGCGAGTTCACCGATTTTGATGACAATAAAAATATCGGAACTTTAAACATTCATTGATCATCATTCAATCCCGGGCAACGTCGGGTCTCCTTGCTAGAAATGCTTGAATTAAATTCTGCCAAAGATGTGTCTTTGTAGTTTAAAATGATTTTTTAGCTAGCTATATTTGGCTTTTTTATTCAGCCAGGTTCGATATTATGTGTTTCTTTTATAGCTCTTACACTCAAATAGTCAAAGCACATGTTTTCATTGTTATTTTACTTTTTTGTATTATATATTTTTAATTAAAAAAACAATCGAACTTAAAAGAATGCTTTTCCGGTTCTGTGAAGGTTACGCTATGCTGCTCAGTCAAAAAAGGAGAAATGAAAACAAAAAGATAAAGGAAATCCAAAAGAACGTTGACGCCGAAAAAAAATGTATGTATTTCGTCTCTTGCGCTGTTCTCATCTACTTCATGCATGTCCGCTGTTCACATTTTATTTTTTCTGGTCACGACATAAAATAACGAAGGCTTGTATAGGTTTTCTCCTTATAATAAAAACGTGGCGTGTCTGTCTCACTCGTCCATTCAAGGTGTGTATACACGTCAGAAAAGAAGTTACTGATCCGTAGCACAACTGATATATTATATCGCTTGTATAGGTGAGCAGACTTTAGACTTAAGGTCTAAAGTAAAAGATTATAAGGTTACACACACACACACACACACACACACACACACACACACACACACACACACACACACACAGAGACCCCCCTCATGTATATATATATATATATATATATATATATATATATATAAGAACAAAGAATTAATAAAACATGTTAAAAACACTTTAACACGAGTTAAAAACATACTTAATTTTCAAAAAAGGAGACAAAAATTGAGTGGATTATCCTTAATCCGCTGAGTTTCGAAAGAAATATTTTCCTTCTCATCAGAGGATAGGAATTAGCAAAATGCGGAATCGGATTTTGATTGTAAAGTGTGTAATGAAACTACAAGTAAGTCATAGAGTGAGACAGATAAAATGAGGGGAAAAAAGAAAAATTTCACGTGAATGGATGGTTAAGTGAAGAGTAGAATATCCAATAAAGGTAAAATCCAAGAAAAGTTGGTAAAAGTCCGGTATCCAGAAGTAAAAATCCAAAAGAATCGCGTTACTAGAAGATATTTCGATGCCATCCAAAAGACAGAATTCCGTGAAATAATATATATATATATATATATATATATATATATGTATATATATATATATATATATATATATATATATATATATATATATATATAGTAAGTTATAAAATAAGCCTGAGGAATCCTAAAGTGGATGAAACGCGGAATATTCAGTGTAGCTTAATCGCCACATATATTTTATAACTTACTAACTAGCTTTACCTACGTATTGAGCACTGTTGAAGTAAATACTTAAAGTTTATGCATAAATTTATACCTTCATATATTTATGTAAGTGAAGTAGTTATATATATATATATATATATGTTTACACACACACATACATATATATATATGTTTACACACACATACATATACATATATATATATATATATATATATATACTTTCAGCAGTCTCGTTACTCTCGCTTCTCTTATTTTGTCCATCAGTCCCCACATTCCATGTTTCTGACAAAGGGGAAAGATTGCTGTTTTCTGGCTTAGATTTATCTCTCTAATTCTTATCGCTGGTAAGTTTAAAGCAAAAACTATTTTAGTTTCTTGCATCAAGTGGCTCCAGCTCTTAAAATGTATTATTTATATTTAAATTTTTGCAGTAAAAATACAGAAATGTTAAACAAAAATTTATTGTTGTAAGTAAAGAACGCACGAAATTTAAAATTCTTTCCTAAATCCATGAATTTTCAATACATGGTTCATCTCTTCAGAGGAAATATCTTTAACAAAATAATCACTATGGATAAACATAATTTTGCTTATTAGCACATGTATTTAAAATTAATTAGAATCTAATTTTAAAGTGAAATATAAATCATACAATTTTTACTTTGCTCTATTTTATATATTGAGCTATTTTTTTTTAGCTTGAATTGTCTTGTATGAAAATATTTTCTCCCAACAATATTTTGTAAGACTGTAAACCACAAGATTAATTAATCTGTGATTTAATTCAATGTTATCGCACTGCTCGGATATATATATATATATATATATATATATATATATATATATATATATATATATATATATAAATATATATATCCGAGCATATATATATATATATATATATATATATATATATATATAATATAACTACTTAATTTACTCACATAATTAATATACGAAAGTATAGATCTATGCGTAAACTTTAAGTATTTATTTCAAAAGTGATCAATACGTAGGTAGAACTATTTAGTAATTACTATATATATATGTATATATATGTATATATATATATATATATATATATATATATATATATATAAATGTTTAGAGGTACAGAATTTAAATAAAGTTTTAAATATAATGAGCTCTCGAGAGACTTCCACCCATTATATTTAATATATATATATATATATATATATATATATATATATATATATATATATATATATATATGGCAGTAAGCATACTAGTATATACACTTACAAACTAAACTAATGTATTAATGCAAGGCTCGTTGAGAAAACAAATGCAGCTTTCGCCGTTGGACAATTTTTATCATTATGATTTCACCAACCTTAGTAGAAGTTGAATGTCCTATGTGTTATAAGCGCCATCTGTCCTTTAGACAATCGAGTTTCTGTCCTAGCTAGAGGTAGTAGCTTCTCTATCCGCATTAAAAAGCTGTATTACAGTGAAACAGTCTTTATTGCATGACGATATATATATATATATATATATATATATATATATATATATATATATATATATATATATATATATATATACTAGCTGGTAGCCTGGTGTTCCCTGATCGTACGGTACGCTTAAACATGGTATTTTAATTCATACAGATTGCATATGTCTTATTATAGAATTAATCCTCTGCTGATTATTATAGATTACGCGGAATAATTTGCTCGTTGGACTAATTCGAAAAAACAAAAAAACAAATAAATAAATAAATAAATAAAAATAAACGAATAAAAATAAAAAAATAAAATAAATAAATTAATTAATAAAATAAAAACAATAAATAAATAAAATAAATAAATAAATAAAATCAATAAATAAACAAAATAAATAAAAACAATAAATAAATAAAATAAATACACACAAATAAATAAATAAGTAAATAAAAAATAATAATGATGATATCGTTCATTAAATTTCGTCTGTGTTTGTTTACAATACCACATCAGCTGATATTTTTGTTTGACGAAGAATGCCCTGGAAAAGTCCCTTGCGGTTAATGGTACCTCTTCTTATTTCGTAAATTGAACTCATAAATAAAAAAGAATGAAAATAAAATGGTACAACCGGGCTTGAACAGGGCATCATTCAATCTGTAGTCGAATCTTCTATCACATAAGCACCCGTTTAGCTGAAACCACTGTCATCAATTTTCCCCACTCTTTATCTGTGCCTAAATCAAAGCGTAGATTCCATGAGCAAAGCTTCTTTCTGAGAAGTGCACGACTATGGAACTCTCTTCTATTTACCTGTTTCCCACCGTACTACAACTTGGATGTCTTCAAGTCCAACATAAACAAATTCCTGACAAACCGCCCCCTTAAGTAAGACACTTTGTCAAATCTCCAATACTAACGATTACTACGATAATATCCCATTGATTACTATACACACAATAACCCTTATCCTGAGTGGCTTCCGGGCCTTGATAAGTGGTGACCTTCATGTAATAAAAAAACAAAAAAAAACATAGCTATATTTACAGATCACAATCTGTTTTTTTTTTTTTTTGAGTAGAAATGATTTGGTGAGATTTTCTTATTTCTTTTGGCCGGTGTAATGTAAAATATTCCCCTGCCTTTTTTATCTATAAGAGAGAAAGACTATTTTTAAGATCGGATGCTTTTCGATTTTTGAAAACGATTTGCTGAGTATTTATTACTTCCTTTTTTTTGAAATGACTAAAAATTTTACACCTAACTAAGGATCTTGAAAAAGGGTTGCTCAAAAATGTATTGTCTGTACCCTTTTTCAACGCTTGTAGCATAGGTTTTAAACTAACCAAAGTGATACTAAGCCTAGGCGGATTAGACCGGCTTCCTCCGGAAGCGGAAGTTACATTGAACTATGAACATAAGCGGTCCTTAGTTGCATGTTTTTTTTATTTTTTAATTTTTTATTCAATTTTCACCCCAAACAAGGCACAGTGCCACTTTGAAGAGACTACTATCGGGGACATAAGTTGCAGGAGCATTATGAAGGGAGATGAGTAGCAAGATGTTTGTTCACATTACACTTGAACTTCTGCATGTCGTCAGAGCATTCACCATTAAAGTACTTGTAGAACAGGCAGAGGTATGCAACATTTCGTCGCTGGGACAGACGCTAGATGATAACTCACGACCTATCAGGTTGGCGACTCTCTTTTGTACCTTGCACAGGAATGAGAGACAAGTAGCAGATGCACCAGCCCACATGTTACAACAATACTCCATACATGGGCGAATGGTGGCCTTATAGAGGTACTAGATACTTTCAGGCGTAAGTAGTTTTCTAGCACGGTATGTGTATCTCCGCCAGGAGAGATGACAACATTAGTTCCTGCAGTGAGGTACATTCAACGCCTGGAAATAGTCACATATCTGATACTGACCACGCCTGACATTGTTTAAGTTCGGTGACCTAATGAGAACCGGAGTGCCAACGTGATTATGCCGTGATAACCTTAACCCAACCTTGCCTCCCACCTCTTGGAGAATAGGTTTTGAAATAAGCTTTCGGAATTTTTTTTTACCTGAGGAATGATCACTTTTATGATTTTTATTATTCGCACTGTTGCTATCATCTTCAATGCTATTCTCACTGCATTAGACGGACACAGGCAAATATTGATCGACGCTAAGTGTCCGTCTTCTTGAGGTTGAAGGTTCAATTCTCAGTAAGGGTGATATAAAAGTACAATTGTAATTTACTAATGTAGGTTTCTGTTGGAAATTCCGTACAGTTCCCTGAGTTCAACAAAACATACCTGAAGAGGGTTGTATCCTCTATACACATACACCCACGCACACACACATATATATGAACATAAATATATATATATGTACATGTATATATACATATATACGTATATATAAATGTATATGTGTATACGCACACTGAATATATATATATATATATATATATATATATATATATATATATATAAAAGCCGAGAGATGGAGAAATATGAAGAGATTGAAGATTTAAATAGAAATATTAATATTAGTATATATATATATATATATATATATATATATATAGTTTAAAAAAAATTTTATTAAGAAAAGTATAATTTTTCAGAACAGAAATTTATTGTTTGAATAAAGAATAAAATTCAGATATTTACCTTAAGCCATGGATTTTCGATGTAGGCTCATCTCATCAGAGAAAAGTCATTAGAAAATATTAGATCTAGATTGAAATAATTTTGCTATTTAGCACATATAAATATTAACAATTAATTTAATCTTTCAATGGACATAGATGAAGAAAACAGAGGAAATAAATGATATTTTTCTGAATGGAATTTAAACAAAACAATCTATAAATTTCATTTGCTCTATAAGTTATAAAGTATATTGAGCTACTCTCTTTTTGGTTGGGATGTTCTCCCATAAATTGTTGTTAATTTTAACTGAAAATTTCTATTTTGCAGGTCATTATTATTATAGCATATAATAATAATGAAAAATTTATCCTTAAAATGGTAAGACCGCATTTTGGCGAGGATATAAAAAAATCGAATTGCAGGATTAAGGCAGTCCAAAATGACTTACAAGCAAATTTTTAATATTTTAATAACAAAAAATGTGAAAACATCTCTTTCTGTAGTGAAGCGAATTGGTCGAAGTCGAACGCTTAGTAAAAGGGGAATTTGGATCTGGTCTCCCTAGAGCATCCACTTTAATGGACGACCACAGGCTTAAATTAACTGTTTTTTTACATGGAGGTCACCACTTATCAAGGCTCGGAGACCACCCAGGGATAAGGGCTATTGCGTGTACAGTAATCAATGAGATAGTATCGTAGTAATCATTAGTATTGGATATTTGAGAGGGTGTCTTACTTAAGAGAGCGGTTTGTCAGGAATTTGTTTATGTTGGACTTGAAGACATCCCAGTTGTAGTCCGGTGGGAAACAGGCAGAGGAACAGAGTTCCATAGTCGTGCACGTCTAAGAAAGAAGCTCTGCTAATGCTCATGGAATCTACGTTTGGATTTAGGCACAGATAAAGAGTGGGGAAAATTAATGACAGTAGTTTCAGCTACACGGGTGTTTTTCGTGAAAGATTGGCGAGGGGGAACCAGAGATTCAAGCTCAGACGAGCACTTGCCATGGAAATAACGATAAAACAAGGACAGGCTCGCAACGTCTCTTCTGTGGGAGAGAGGTTGCAGGGAAGAGAAAAGGGCATCCCCCACTAAGCTACGAAGTATATTTTGTACTCTGTCAAGGCAGGATAGGCTGTTTTTAGAATGTGGCAGCAGTACTCCATCCTTGGACGTACTTGGCTTTTATACAGATAGAGAATTGCATCAGTAGTGAGATATCTTCTGGAGCAGTAGAAGGATCCCACTATTTTCCCAGCCTTCTTGGCAACAGACTTGATGTACGTGTTCTATCTCAGATCACGAGTAAAGGTCAAACCCAGAAGCTTGTCAAAACATGGAGCCTCCCCAAGACGAGAGCCATCCATTTCAATTGCTGCCAGATGAGGATCAGAGCGTTGATGATGTAAAGATAGAAGCTTGGTTTTGGATGCATTAAAAGTAACCAGCCACCTCTTCCCATACTGTACCACGCTCTCAAGATCAGAGGAAAGAGAATCAGAGAGAACTTTGTCATTTACGGCCTTTGATGCGTTGTCATAGATGGTCGTGTCATCAGCATAGATGTCAATGAATGATTTAAGTATATGCTTGGGAAGAACATTGATGTAGATTAGGAAGAGAGTTAGGCTCAGGATGGACCCCTTAGGGACTCCAGCATTAATACTGTGGACCTCTGATTTCTGCCCATCAACCACTACTCTTATGAACCTATCGGAGAGAAATGATTTAATAATTGAGAAAACATTTCCAGTGATACCGTAGCTGGAAATCTTGTGAAGTAGGCCCTTATGCCATACCTTATCGAAGGCCTTTGATATGTCAAGAGCAATTGCACTGGAAAGGAAGACTTTGTCAAGAGATTCACTAATCCTATGAGATATAACCGTTAGCACATCTGCTGTAGATCTTGCGGAGCGGAAACCATATTGCATGTCACTAAGAAGGTTGTTTCTGCTGAGGTGGTTGACTATTTCTTTATTTAATATTGATTCAAACAACTTACTCATGACACACAGGTGACTTATTGGTCTGAACTGAGAGGGAGATGACTTTTCACCTGAATTCTTAAATACAGCACATACTGATGAGGTTTTCCAGGGTGTTGGAAAGCACTTCTCCTTAAGGCAATGCTTAAACAGTTTTCTAAGTATGGGGGCAAGTTCTGGTTGAAGCTTTATTG
>NC_136499.1:15448110-15468110 GCF_053919585.1 Euprymna scolopes | reverse complement strand
ATACCAATTAGAGTAATTTCTTTCAGGAGACAGCAAGCAGGAGAGAGGAACGGCCAACCCAGCACTTACGAACTACGGCCCGCGACGCACGTATCTCTGGAAGCCCGAGTTATTTAGTTTGTTTTCTTTTATTCTTTGTTTTGTTTTAGATTTTTGTTCTGTTCTTGTGAACTACTGTTGAGGCAGGGAATTGTGAAATCGCGTATCAACGCCGTCATCGTAGATCTTACCAAGATCACGCTATTGAACTTCCTTGGGTGGTTCGAAATCGGACCCACCTAAGACTACACTTATGTATCGGTGAACACCGCGGCCTTCACTGTTTTATATTGGTCCTGTTTGATCAGGATACGATCTTTGACCGGGGGAGACCGAAGTCTCCATCGTGTTATAACATTTCCAACCATCCAAAACAGTAAAGCTATTAAACCTCCTCCTCATCCTCTGGTACAGATCATCTAGTAATAAAGGATTTCTTCCCTTATTCTCAACTCGTCATTTCTGACGTCATCACTTGCGCATCGTTATATCCTATCTGTTTTAATCAATGCCGTCATTATTTAATAATATGTGTACTTCGCGTGAGGCGAAATGTTTTCCCTCGAAAAAAGACGAGAAAAATAAAAAATAAACGGATATTAGCGACTGGAAGTAGCGCATTTATTTAAAGAAATAGCAAACGTGCGTTTAGCGTGAACAGAAATTTCTACGAAAATTGCTGCTGTGAAAGGGCTTTCCGTCTGTACAACACATCGGTAGGGAGTGCTTCCATGTAAACTACAACATGGTTGCTCTCAAATCCAACGCCAACAAATCCCTATCATAACCGGCCCCATAAGTAATCAAACTATAATTCCATTAATTTTTTTTTTACCAACTAGCACTCATTTTATTTCATTAACCTCAGGTGGCTTTCGACCTCTATAATCGGTGAATAATCAAACAAATAAGATAATAAACAATTGATACAGAGTTTAACTATCACGTAAGTATATATGAGATTGTTACGAGGGGCCTTCAATAAGTTTCCAGACGTTTTTTCGTATGCGAACTTTTATTGATAGTACACACATGAAACTCTAGTCCCCTTCGAAGTAATCTCCTCCAGCTGCAATACACTTGTACCATTCCAACAACTTCTAGAAGGCCCCATGGAAGTCTTGTGTGAGCGTGTTAATTACTATTGCCCCAGCCTCTTTCATCTCCACGATTGTTTCATAACGACAGCTTCTAAGGGTTTCCATAGAAAATAACCAAAAGTCACAGGGAGAAAGGCCTGGACTATAGAGAGGGTGAGGAACTGTCTTGATGTCCATCTTGGTCAAATAGTCTGTGGTTTTCTCTAAGCACCCTTGTGACAAACTCTGCACAAACCTTCCGCATTTTCAGCTAGTCGCGAATAATATGCATACAGTTCTCACACTAATATCAAACTGTGCAGTTTTTGTCTCTATAGGCACACGACGGTCCTTATCCATTAAATTCTTTATTTTGCCAATCAACTTTTGGGCTCTGACTTCCTTATTCCTCCGACATCTGCCATCTTTCCTCACAGATTATCAATCTTTCTTGGATCTCTTATGCCACTCAAAAACTTATGCTCTTTTCATTTAAATTGGCCCAAAAAGTAGTATGAAGAATTCCATACGTTTCTGTGGCATTTTTACAGAGTTTAATTTTATTGCATACTGTTATTCTAAAGTGTTCTCACGTCCAGATTGCATTTTTGAAGTTCGCCAGCTGTGACAATCAGACTTTAGTAGGGTATATTCCAATTCTTCTTCTAGCTGTTCATTTGAACCTTAAAAAATTGTTCGGTCATTTCATAAAATGTATAGCAATAACATACTGCATTTTCAAGAGTCTACTTGAATTTTAAATGCCTGTACAAAAAAGTCCGGAAACTTATTAAAGGTACTACGTATCATTTTTAAATTTATCAGTCATAACGTTAGTTATATTCCTTCAATGAAGAGTAACAGAAATCCTAACTACTTAAAAAAAATCATTCTACCAACATAACAGAGACAGTCGTGCGTGTGATTTTGCTGTAAAATAGACAAACAAAACTTGGCATCCGATCTACAACTCATGCCGATTACGGCTGCTGTGTCTGGTTGACAGATTCCTAATGAACAGAGTTGCAATCTGTTATTTTCATAAACCCTGTGAACATATAAACACGCATTCTCAACACGACAATTCGAGTCTCCCTGTTCGAAACGGAAAACACAATGTTAAATATATTTGCCATGGCATATGTCATGTACGATTCGGGTGTAAAATGCACCCGTATGTAAACTTGGATCTGAGTCAGAATTCAAGAATTTTGTTTTGTGAAAAAAAATCATGAAGGCAATCAAGGTCAAATTCTACTTTGCCAATCCTCATCCGAGTATTTTTTCCTGGGAGAGTTTTGAGAGAGAGAGAGAAACTATAAAAAGCAAGCAACAGCCGCAAATGAACGTATATTTCCGACCGGAAGGAGAATATTTACTTACGAAAAGAACTTGGCAGAATTTGAAAGCTGAAAAATAGTATTCTTAAGTTCTTTAAAACATAAGTGTATATGAGAGAATGGGGGCAGAGGAGCGGCAAAATATATTTGTGAGGATAGAAAAATGGCGTTGGAATTAATGTGAGTTGCTTATCGCAACGAATAACGGAGAGAATAGGACGAAAAGCAAGAAAGATAAGTAGTATAAATGAAGTATTCATATTTAATATATACTGCACTGCCATATTGGAGGTGGTAGTTCTTGGGAGGCTGGTACTATGAACGAACACATACTGCATTACAACCGAAGCGTATAATGATTGCAAGGGTAATTTCATGGCAACAGTGCGGATGTTATACTTTCCGTAAATGAGTTCATGCCTGGAAGAATGGTTTTGTAATAACAGCAGATACTACACTACCCTCTCCGCGCAAAAAGAGAAGACATCAAATTACCTCTCCTTAAAATTTATAAGAAGGCAAGAGGAGGATTTTATCATGACAAACTTAGATACACTACAAGATAAACTACAGTTCTCCACAAGGGAGGAGATGGTTCTTAAAAGGATGACTTCATGAAAACAAAACAGGCACTAAATGACCCCCTTAAATTTATCATTAAAAGGGCCGCTGCGAGGAAGGTTGGCTCTCTCTACCGTGCTAGAAAGTTACTTACGCTTGAAAGTATGCTGTACCTCTACAAGGCCACCATTCGCCAATGTGTGGAGTATTGCTGTCATATTTGGGTTAGCGCATCTGCTACTAGTCTCTCGCTCTTGGACAAGGTTCAAAAGAGAGTCGCCAA
This sequence comes from Euprymna scolopes, assembly GCF_053919585.1. NCBI lineage: Eukaryota > Metazoa > Mollusca > Cephalopoda > Sepiida > Sepiolidae > Euprymna > Euprymna scolopes. Next base: position 15,464,808 of record NC_136499.1, on the reverse strand, counting down.
CCTGATAGGTTCTGAATGGTCCTCTAGGATTCAACCTTTGTCCAAATGTTGCATCCCTGTGCATGTTCTATAAATATTTTGATGGCGGATCCTCTGACAAACTATAAGCACTTGTACTCCGTCGACGTAAATACCACCGACAAACCCGACAAGCATCAAAATCTCACCCCATTCACAGTAGAGATCCCTAGATGTAAGAAAGCCTTCTACTTTAATAATTTCTTCCTCAAAACTGCTAGACTCTGGAACTACCTTCCGGCTTCCTGTTTTCCCAAATGTACTGACATGCAGAAGTTCAAGTGTAACGTGAACAGACATATTTCTGCTCAACTCCCTACATAGTACTCCTACAACTTATGTCCCCGATAGTAGTCCATAACATCAAAGTGGCACTGTGCCTTGTTTGGGGATAAAATGGAATTAAAAATCATTTGTCTGAAATAGTATAATGGGCTAAATGTAGAATTATAAGATCGTGCTAGTATATATCTTCATTAGCAATAGATTGTGTTACAACTTCTTGCGTGCCCATGTGTTTTCCTTTCCTCTATGTAACTAACTCCTTGTATTTCTTAGTTATTTACTACTAGCAAAGACACCAGAGCTTTGCACGGGACTTTGGTGTAGGTTAGGGTATCCGCGTCGTGGGCACCTTTGCAGTAAGTGGATGTTGTAAGAGCCGAACAATTTATGCCCCTAACCTTTGATCTTGACTTTGAAAATGGTGTGCACCATTCCTAGGTCGGAGACCATTATCATGTCAGGTTTGGTTATGTAGGAGAGCTGTACACACAGACACAGACGCAGACGCACGAACGCTACTACTTATATATATATATATATATATATATATATATATATATTCGTACCCGGAAAACACGTACTCGGAAAAATCCTCCCTTTTTGCTAGGTAGGAAAACTGGTCCCTTATTGAATAAATATCGATTGAAAACACATTTTATTACTTGAGGAGATATTGTTTTTAAAAGAGACTATGCACCCCATAATATTTTAAAAAATTATTTTTAACTCTTGCTTAAAAAAAATAAACTTGATCACGTAGTAAAGATACAAAAAACAAAACCAAATATTTATTTTAAAAAATACTCTAGTTTTAACACTTTTTGTGTCATTACGAAACAAAAATAAAGAAAGAAAACACGTATTATGAAAGAAATCAATCATTTTATTTAGAAGAATTAATTCAGTTTAAATAATTATTGTGTTATTACAAAACAACAAAAAAGAAAACACAGTCTTATGTAATTTTGGTACCGCGCTGAAATAATTACGTTATTATTTCGAAAGCCATTCTTAATATGGGGAGGAGAGGGTATCGTTTAAAAGTCATTTCGGGGGCACTTGTGCAGTACTAAAAAATATACACATTTATTTTCTTTTGGAGGTGGGGGAGGCTCGTTTTAAAACTATATCTACCTCAGTATTTTCTTTAATTTTCGGACATTTTTTTGTTCAAAATTATTTACTAAGTAATGTCGAGTGCGACATTACTTGTTATTTCTTTTTAACTAACTAAATTCTTTAAAATAAGTTTAGACACCAAAAAACTTACAAAACGAAACGAAAACTTGGAAAAATCAATTTAATTTGTTTAAAACAATAAACATGTAAAAATATTTTAAAAATATTATGGGATGTGCATTATTACCTAAAAATATACAAATTTATTTTCTTTTTTTGGGGGGAGGGGGGCTTGTTTTAAAACTATATCTACCTTAATATTTTCTTTAATTTTCTATTTTTGAGCAATTATCCTCCTAAGACGTGATCCTCTTATGTCGAACATTTTTCGTTCATAAGTAACACTCGACATTCCTTTTTTGTTTTTTTTAACTAAATAAACTCTTTAAAATAAGTTGAAAGACCAAAAACTTTCAAAGGTAGAAAACGAAAAATTAAATTAATTTAATTTATTTAAAACAACAGTAAAAATATAAGAAAAAATATTATTGGATATGTATTCTATTTTAAAGACAATATCTTATAGAACGGTCATAAAATGTGTTTTCAATCGATGTTTATTCAATAAGGGACAAGTTTTCCTACCTAGCAAAAGGGGACGAGTTTTCCGGGGTCGAGTTTTCCGGGTACGAGTTTTCCGGAGACGAGTTTTCCGGAGACGAGTTTTCCTAAATTCAAAAATATTAATATACTAATTGTTTTGTATTGTGTTCTCGAACTCGGGAATTTTTCTGTTGAACTCGGGAATCTGCACAGAATTATGGTCGGGGGTTACATCTATCGAAACGTAAACAAAATGTAGTATCTGTTCTGGTATTACACCTCATCTATTCTCTCCTCGTTCAATGAAGGAGAAATACTCCTAGATTGAAGCAATTTTCTTTCCGACCCAGAGTGCCCCTTTCTTGGAGCTGAATTTATGAACAAAAAATGTCCGACATAAGAGGATCACGTCTTAGGAGGATAATTGCTCAAAAATAGAAAATTAAAGAAAATATTAAGGTAGATATAGTTTTAAAACAAGCCCCCCCCCCAAATTTTCATTTTGGATATGTTCTAGTTCCTGTAGTATAAAATATTTCAGTGTCAAAAGTCATAAAAGACACGATACTTTCCTTCTTCTAACCCTAAGTCCGAGTAATACGAAAAATAAAGCGATTAATTGTGGTGTTATGATTTTGATGCAGTCGTAAAAATAATTTTTAATAATTTTTCAATAAATAATTTAAAAAAATAAATTCATATAGTTTCGAATAGAAAACTTGTTGAGGTAAGTATCAAAAAGTTAGTTAACTACTTTAAAACAATTAGAATGGCTCGGAAACGGGTGATCATTTTACGTTAAATTTATGAATTTAGGAAAATCGGGCAACGGAAGAAAGGGTAACGGTAAAAAATGGAGAGTCGGATTTATATATATATATATATATATATATATATATATATATATATATATATATATAGTTTTTGTTATTGATTTTTTAGACGATATTAAGCTTAGAGTCTCCACCTTGGAGATCGGGTGTTTTTTTTTTTTTTAGAAAGTCGCCCATTTTTTTTATTTGGACGTAATTTTTTTTATTCATTTATTATTTTTTAAAAACAGAAATCTACGTACACGCGTATTTCGAGTCCCTACACCTCTTCAACGTATATATATGTATATATATATATATATATATATATATATATATATATATATATATATATATATATATATATGGATTAAATCATTATTTATTGGATTATCGCCAAGAAAAGTATCAGAATGCATGCTGCGAGCCTGTTTGACTAAAATAAAACATCATTAAAAAAAAAAAACGCATTCGAAACAGAATATTTCCCAAACGTTTATTTTTTCAACAAATATCAATAGTATATAAGAACACATTTTTTTTAGAATAATCACTATTGTACACAGTGTATTTATACTTAATTTTAGTTAAACTCTTAAGGGTAGTTTGCTTGACGATAGACATTATTATATTCGAAGGATAAATCACTAAAAAGACGATTAATAGTTGAAAATATTTCTATTTAATAATTATTATCGTAAATAACGATGTCAGCCCCTTTAAGAAACTCGTTTCTTATCGTTGGGCACTTTCATTTGAAATAAAGTCGGTCACTTTAGCTCGCATATATATATATATATATATATATATATATATATGTTTAAAGAAAAAATAGAAAAAACCGAATGAAATTATTAAAAAATCAACGTTTCGTCCCTGTTTCAGAGGACATCTTCAGGATAATTGAAATAAAAATGTGATAAAAGAAAAAGTCATAGATCGTGCGAAAGAAAACAGTTTTTTAAAAATCCAACCCATGTCGGGAAAGGACGAATATGTGTGCGTGACATGGGTTGGATTTTAAAAAACTGTTTTCTTTCGCACGATCTATGACTTTTTCTTTTATCACATTTTTATTTCAATTATCCTGAAGATGTCCTCTGAAACAGGGACGAAACGTTGATTTTTTAATAATTTCATTCGGTTTTTTCTATTTTTTCTTTAAACATAACGTCAACCACCGCTGGTATATTTTTTCATTCCTTATACATATATATATATACTAGTAGGTCGCCCGGTATTGCGCGGTCGTAAAATACGCATGAAAATAATATTTAAATTAATACGGAAACTGAGAAAAGTGCATGCTATTATATTTTTTTTCCTAAAATGTTCAATTACTGTAAGTAAAAAAAAAAAAAAATACTGGAGTTGAGATCGAAACCAAAACCTAAAGAAAGTAAATCACGTACGATAGCCAATAGGCCAGCTTGCCATGTTCTTTAAAAAGTGTTTGTAAACCTATTTATTCTTAACATGAGGAAGCTGTTATGTAAACGATTCGCGCATGCGCAGTCGTATAACATTTTGCAAACAGCAAAAAATCCGATAACCCCCAAGTACCAATTTTTAATTTTGACCCTTTATCAGTCCTATTTCCGGATGGAAACCGATTAAAAAACTTTCCACGTCTGAATACCTTATATATCAAATTTCAAGTCTGTAGATCAAAAATTCATTGAGTATATAGGTTGATAGTTATTCTCACCCACATATTCTCACTTTTATACATATATAGATAATGAACTCTTCAAGTTCAAAGACCGGGAGAATATGTCTCTCGGCAGTTATGCTCGAGTCTGGCACTCGCGGCAGTCGGACTGACGTATACTCAAACTGTTCATTCGTTGCGTTGCTCTTCTGTTCAATACATGTTGCTTCTAATAATTACTTTAGGTACCCACAACACTATTTAACCTAGTTTCCATGTTCAACGAGAATAAAAAAAAAATTTTTTATAAAACATTCTTCCCCAAATCATTCATCTTATCCTTAAAACACCATAGGAATAAATATTACATTATTTTCTTTTTTACAATGACAAGCACAAACTGATACAGAATCCGATTATATGAAGTTTGTAAGTGTTTCTTTGGCAGTTTGTGAGTTTAGTCAGCATCGTACGCAAACAGAAATAGATCATTATCTCTCTCTGTCGGATCCATTTCATCCATTCCTCTTTCTCTGTTTCTCTTTTCAAACGAATACCTGATATTTGCAACTGTCTAGTCACTGTTTCGAAGAACAATTCCTATCGTTATTAATGATAAAAGCATCAAGTTAACGACAGCATGAGTCAAAACACTGGACTGAACAGCATCACAGATGATCAAGGCTGAGTGCCAAGATAATGGACTGCCGATTAGATTATAGTACAACAGGTCGAGAGATAATGGGTGGAGAAAGAGGCAAGAGGACACCAAGTAAAGTGACAAAAACAAATGAGGTGTCAATAAAATGCTGACGGGAACAGGCAGATTGAGTCGCCAAAACACTAAGCACAATCACAGCAGACTATTGACATTGTAAGCTGGTGCCATCGTCCAACTAGTTTTTTTTTTACTAGAGGTAGGGTATTGTTTATTAAGACCCAAAGGCCACTAGAGGATAATGATTAATTGGTGTCAGATGACTGGTAAGACAATACTGTGATAATTGGTAAAAAGTGTAACTTGGGTAGTGTCTGGATTATTTAAGATGACAACTCACTAGAAACTTGTTTTCATTAGACTTGAAAACGACCATGTCATAGTGAACCAGCTTCGCGGCATTGTGTTCCATAGATGGGTATTTCTAAGAAACTTTGCTCGTGGAATTTTCATTTAGTTTAAGGTTCAGATAGAAAGCACGGGAAATTTTTTGCAGTTGTTTTAGCACGACGAGCGTCTGCTGTTAATTTTCTGCATTGTAGAGGTTACATAAATAGAAGCTTAATCGAAAATCTGCCATGAAAATAACGATAGAGTAGAGATGGAATTGCTCCATCTTTAATGTGAGAAAGAGAAAGTATGATAGAAAAAAAACTTTGCCAACTTGATTTCTGGGTTGGCTCTATACCCTATAAAGGCAAGAAAGTGTACACCTTGATCGAGATTCAAATGGCATTTGGCACCTAAGAATCCCTAAATATCAACACAGATGGGTACAACAATACTCTATCATAGAACATATTTGATTCTCATACAGTTAGAAAATGGAGTCGCGACTGAGATACCTGTTGGAGCGGGAGAATAATCCAAACATTTTACCAGTGACATTTGTAACAGATCTTATTCAAGTCTTCCATTTCAAGTCAGAAGTGAATGTCAGACCCAAAGTTTATTAAAGCAGGATGCTTCACAAAACAAAAGACGTACAATTCAATTTTAGCCGAGTGGGGATCAGAGAATTCGTAGCGAAAAGATAGAAGGTTGGCTTTGGATACATCGATGTGGGAAGAGAGAGAATCAGAAAGACCTTGGTCATGGTAATCGTTTGAAGTGTTGCCATAGATAATAATGTAGCATTAATGTTTACGAATAATCTTCGAATTTCATCTAGGAAATGGTTGATGAAGAGAGTTGGGCCTAGAATAGATATTGCGGCGCGCTAACATTAATATTTCAGCTTCGCACTCCTTCCCATCGATGATTACTTTTATAAAACTATCAGAGAGAAAGGATTTGATAGTTTAGGGCTTAGCACTTCTGGCTCCTTAGTTTCACCTGGGTATATATAGCAACCCAAACCAACAATTAACCAATAAGTTAGGTTCAATACTGGAGAGGACAGATTCTTTTCAAACATGGAACGCAGGGGTATTTCAGATATAAAGGCTTGGAAGCGGCTCCAGTTAGCCATCGCGTATCGATACACTAAACATCTAAGATTTTGGGTACAGTTTATTTTAAACTTAATTGATAGAATCGAGGGATCGAAAGATCCCAGCATAAAGAGAACAGAGGATGAGCACAGTTCAAAGCAAGTTGTCAAAAAAAGAACAAGACTTGCAAATTGTCTATCAGCATAGGATATGCAGATGAGTTCGTTTACAATATATATTAGATCTTAAGCAAGAGATAAATCACGACAAAACCGTTTTGTTTGAGTGGATTTGGGTGTTCAACGTCGTAAACATTAAAATTGGGTATTCAACATTGTAAACATTAAAATCTCCACAGACGTGAATGTTGGTGGAGAGAGGAGAAGACAAGATATGGTCAATTTTCACAGCGTTACTCTCAAAGATAGCGACCCCTTTTTGTGGGGAATATAGATGGCAAATATGAATGCGATGTTGTGAGTGCTACTCGAAAGCACGTGGTGAAATTGAGGGATATATTTTTAATACTTGATAAGTCGTCCCTAACGTAGGCACATACTTCATGTCTTTAGAGATCTTGAGGGTCAGGTTGATAACACAATCGGCTTTTGCTACTGTAGTTTACTTCTATATATGCAGGTATGACCCTAATTTTCGACACCTATAATAAAAAAAAAATATAAGTAAAAACTAGCAAAGTGAAAATAAGTCATTATAATTCTTACTTTATATTAAGAAAAAGGGATTAGGGTTTTAATCGCATACAAACATTATTTCTTTTACACTCGATAAAACCTGCGAAAAACCAAAACTTAAAAAATGAGGAAGTTAATAATACCGCTGTGAATGTACAGGAAACAGGCTTTATAAAATATTAAAAATATAGGGAAAAAACTTAGTACAAATTTACATTATATCTTATTATAGTTATGTTTTAATCATTATCTGGTGCAATATAACAGTAAATGTCTTACGTTTGGCTTGAAAATTACATTTCATTTTTGTATTGAAAGAAAAGGCTGAGGCGCAGAAAACTCACAACAGCTAACTATCGCTAACTATGGAATCAGATAATTGGAAACGTGTTCTTATTTTTAGCAAATTAACAAAAACATTATTGAAATATGTTAAGTATTTTACATGAAGCAAACTAAATTGTATTTTAAAAAATAAATGTATTTACTTCAAATCATAAGATTACAAAATATTAAATTCTTATTTTTGTTTATAGAAAAGTATTTTTTATTTGACGAAACAAAAAGTAAATTAATAAAAATATTTTCCAATATCGTAATTTGTCCACCATAAAAAAGTAATATTATTAAAATTACCTTTATTAAATACCTCTTAATTCTAGGAAATGTAAATTTTAATTCCTATAACTTATTTAAATTCCAGCTAAATCCTTGAAACATATTTTTAATTAAAAATTATTGTATGGAATTATAAACTGAAAGTAACTTTTTTAATATAAACATATAAAAATCAGCCGTGTACAAAGAAATTTAATTAGCTCTGAACTCATAAGTGTATCAGTTACTTGGTTTACAATATTTGGCTTTTCTTGGCCTTCGGGACAAGATCAAAGTGTAGTATCTTTTCTTCAGAGGCCTTTTGGTCAAGATCACAGTGTAGTATCTGTTCCGACAGATACTGCAAGCAAAGACCATATGTGTGGGCAACCTCACATATAAGACCTTGCTCAATGTAGGGGCAACCCTTCATACCAATTGTCACTATCCAACTCCCCTACTCCCCGGGGAGTTGGTCCCCATTCCCCCTTCACTCCTCACATTAAAAATCGGCCTTGTGCCTAATTTGCTCGGTGGGGGAGCAAATAAATACCATCTGTTCTTCAGATGCTGCACTTCTATTTCTTGTTCTCTTTCGGTGGAGAAGAAATCCTTCACGACTGAGACAATTTTTATTTTTGTACCTTTTCTCCACGTTAAAAAACGACCCTGGTGTCTAACTCTGTCCCGTGGGGAGGCATAGTAAATAGGTACAATTATATTCCTGTTCTAACAATGAAGAAACAAGTAATATAGGTTCCATCAATAACTTTACAACGTGACGATTTTTATAGGTGAGATGCGAAGATGAACAAATTGGCCTACCATAGAAAAAAATTGTTTACGTTAGATTTCTAAATATATGTATTATTTGCTCATTCACAAAAACGGCATCGATTAAAAAAAATATCAACAGTAAGATTGTATTTTTATTCATAGTAAGTTTTAAGAGGTAATCTTCCATATTTTTTTTTATTCCACGGACTCTGAAAAATGCAATCATCAAAAACATAGGAAATTATTTCGGAAATCTTTTGAAATTTAACAAGTAAAATTTTTCTAATATAAATAATAAATAATAAAAACACATTCGTAAACCCAAAATAATTATAATATATTTTCCAACTTATTTTTTTCCCGAAAAATCAGGAAAAATCGAATAAATCATAACGAATTGTGAATCCAAATAAAATACATTTTATTTCGTCATTCCAGTATATTTTCATATGTAAAAAAAATTTAGATGCCCCGACCCGAAAAAAAAAAACTTCTGAAAATATCACGTTAGGAGGCGCAAAATATGATAATTTTTGTACTTTTCTTAATTTTTATCTAGTTCAGCTTTTTTAAATGAGTCTGTTAAAAGAATCAACTGGATTGATCAATTATTCGACGTTTGAGAGAATAAAAAATCGCGTTGTATTCAGCATTTACGTCCAAATGGGTTCCATTTTTACCGTTTTTAGCTCTGTGGGGAATTTTTAAAAAAAATTAACTGATTTTATGAAGAGTAAAACTAGTGGGATTAAAAATAATTTTGCTTCTAAAAAATACAGCAAAAATTACAATAAATCAATTTTAGTTTAAACATTTTATTGTTATTATTTGTTATGGTGATCGAAAATTTTGCCTTTATTAATGCCATCACACACGCAGCAGCAGCCGTATAGCGCAATGATAAGAAGCCTTGACTGTCATTTCGGCGGTCGGGTTTCGATACTGGCTTAAGGCAGTTGCCTGTCTAGCCGCGCAGATGAGCTGTGAAACAGCGAAACGGTATTGTATGTGGATGACTCTCTCTCACTATATATATATATAGTACTTTAATCCTTGTTTGGTAAAGGTTAATAAAATGAAAATCTACTTTTATATTACCAATTTTACCTCTCAATATCAAATAAACTATCAAGTAACCCTTTACCGCCAGAATTTTTTCATTTACTAAATAATTGTTTTAATTATGAAACTTACACCTGATGGACGTTAGCGTGCAACGGACGCACGAACATAAACACACGCCTCAATCCTTTGTTAAACTTTGAAGACCGTAAAAAAAATGTAAAATTCATATCATGAGAAAGAAAAATACTAATAACTAATAATAACATAAAGAAAGAAAATCAAGTGTGTAATTCTTAATATAGACATCAAGATAATCCATCATTATTAAACGTAGTAGCAGTGGTAGTAATTCTATAGTTAGTAGTAATAGTCTTAAGTTCGTGCTACCGGATCAAGCTGTCTGGAGATACTGGGTTCTGGACATAAAATGTACGAAACATTGATGTTATTGTTTTTTTTAATTTATTTTTCCCTTTACAAAACTCAATTATGTTCAACGAAAAACAAGAAACAATTTTTCTCTAAACCTGGACTTAATAAAACACAATGAATAAATATTTTAATATATAAAGAACTAGCGAGGTGGGCGGCTTTGCTCGGTCGTAATCTACGCTTAAATATATTTTAGTTTGTCCAGATATCGTATTATTAGCGGGGGTAGAAGGCGCACGGTTTGCCCGGTCGTAAAATACGCTTAAATATGATATTTTAATTTGTCCAAAGTTTATATATATTATTAAAAGAGCCATGATTTCAAAAGTAAAAAAAAGTATTTAGATGCCATCAGCTAAAATCGAAACCGAAAGCAAAACTGTAGCATTCAAAGTTGGTGACGTTACCACTGTGCCAATGTAACACGCATATGAACTAATACAAAATTAAAAATAAACTAACATTAATGTACAAAATATATAACAGTTTTTTTTTCAATATTGACCAATTTCTGACACCTTAAAAACTATTTTAACCGACTAAAGACCCATAAAAGAACGGCCAATAAAAAATCTGATCATTTGAGGCACCCAGTGCAGCTCTGCGACTTTTTTTTACATGGGGGTCACCACTTATCAAGGCCCGAAGGCCACTCAGGGATAAGGGTTATTGCGTGTACAGTAATCAATTAGATAGTATTGTAGTAATCATCAGTATTGGGGGGTTTGATAGAGTGTCTTACTTAAAGAGGCGGGTTGTCAGGAGTTTGTTTATGTTGGACTTGAACACGTTCATGTTGTAGTCGGGTGGGAAACAGGCAAGCGGCAGAGAGTTCCACTGGGGTGCAGTTCTAAGAAAGAAATCCTTACATCATCTGTAGACATTTATGCTGACGACACTACCATTTATGGTACCACATCTAAGACAGTAAACGACCAAGTTCTCTCCAATTCTCTCTCCTCTGATCTTGAGCACGTAGTACAATGGGGAAAGGAGTGGCTGGTTACTTTTAATGCATCTAAAACCAAGCTTCTCTCTTTACATCATCAACATTCTAATTCACATTTGTCATCAATTGAAATGAATGGCTCTCGTCTTCAGGAGGCCTCAAGTTTTGACAAGCTTCTGGGCTTGACCATTACTCCTGATCTTAAATGGAACACGTATATCAAATCTGTTGCCAAGGCCGCTGGAAAAATGGTGGGATCTTTCTATCGATCCAGTAGATATCTCACTGCTGATGCTATTCTCTACCTATATAAGAGCCAGGTACGTCCAAGGATGGAATACTGTTGCCACATCTGGGCAGGAGCTGCTAGAAAGGACTTGGCCTGCCTTGATAGAGTTCAAAATAGACTTCGTAGTCTCGTAGGAGATGTCCTTTTCTCCTCCTTGCAACCTCTATCTCACAGAAGAGATGTTGCGAGTTTGTCTCTGATGTATCGTTATTTTCATGGAAAGTGTTCAACTGAGCTTCAATCTATGGTCCCCCCTCGCCAAACTTTCACAAGAAACACTCGTCTAGCTGTAAACACTATCAATAATTTCCCCCACTCTTTATCTGTGCCTAAACCTAAACGTAGATTCCATGAACAAAGCTTCTTTCTTAGAACTGCACGCCTGTGGAATTGTCTTCCGTTTTCCTGCTTTCCGGCTGACTACAATATGGTTGTGTTCAAGTCTAAAGTAAATAAGTTCTTGATGAGCCGTCCCATATAAGTTATTAAATTTACCAAATTTTCATTACTAATGATTACTATATTGACCAATTTCTACTGTACACTCTTTAACCCTTATCCTTGAGTGGCCTCTGGGCCTTGATAATGTGGTGATGCCTTTGTAAAAAAAAAAAAAAAAAATGCCTACTAGGCACCGTCCTCAAGTGTCTAAATTCTTTTTGTTTGTCAAGACAATCTGACATGAGGATACTTTTCCCCTACAAGTAAACACTGACAAAATATTCAAAATAACATGGCATTCGAAGCCTTAATGAGATCACCCTGGTATAACTAACTCACATTGTCATATAGAAGAAATGATGCATCTTCTCTAAGTGATGTTGTCCATAGTAATAGCACTAAGCTGGACACTCCACCAGACTAGATGAATTCTTGTTCTGGAATCTGGTAAAATCAAATAACTAAAAGAAAGATCTACTATAACATAGTTAACTGGTCAATTGGTGAGACAAAAGTTACTGTTCTTCACTTCTGTACTAACGTTTGAGAGATAAAGCACTTTAATGGGATATTTAAATATCTATATATCTCATATAGAGACCAATTATTATCCCCAAGAATGAAACACACACACATATAAATATAATAGAAAAGAATTTAACAACAACTCGATAATATCAGTAATTTAACATTTATAATCTGATATCAACCGAAGACATACATACACATGCACACTATGCATAGATATAGGTTTTACATTTTTTATTCTTTTTAATGGACCATGTTCTGTTTATAATTCTATATTGTTTAAACATAGAGTATATTATTTACTTTTAATTTTATTTTGTTTTCTTTCATAACAGACCATTTATTTGACCACCAGGGGAAGCCCACCTTTTTTGCTGTCGCAAAGACAGTGAGCTCCCTCTACCATACTAAAAAGTTACTGACACCAGAGAGCATTCTATATCTTTACAACGCTACAATTCTCCCATAGTGGTTGATGGGCAGAAATCAGAGGCTCTCAGTATTAATGCTGGAGTCCTTCAGGGGTCCATCCTGGGCCCAACTCTCTTCCTGATCTACATCAATGATCTCCCACAACAAATCATTCGTTAACATCTATGCTGATGACACTACCATCTATGGCAACACATCAAAGGCCGTAAATGACAAAGTTCTCTCTGATTCTCTCTCCTCTGATCTTGAGCGCGTGGTACAATGGGGGAAGAGGTGGCTGATTACTTTTAATGCATCTAAAACCAAGCTCCTATCTTTACATCATCAATGCTCTGATCCCCATCTGGCATCAATTGAAATGGATAGCTCTTATCTATGGGGAAGCTCCATGTTTTGATAAGTTTCTGGGTTGACCTTTACTCCTGACCTGAAATGGAACACGTACATCAAGTCAGTTGGCAAGGTGGCTGGAAAAATGGTAGGATCCTTCTACTGCTCCAGAAGATATATCACTACTGATCCAATTCTCTATCTGTATAAAAGCCAAGTACGTCCAAGTATAGAGTACTGCTGCCACACCTGGTCAGGAGCTGCTAAAAACAGCCTATCCTGCCTTTACAGAGTACAAAACAGACTTCGTGGCTTAGTGGTGGATGCCCTTTTCTCTTCCCTGCAACCTCTCTCCCACAGGAGAAACGTTGCGAGCCTGTCTTTGTTTTATCTTTACTTCCATGGCAAGTGCTCGTCTGAGCTCCAATCTCTGCCCCCCCATGCCAATCTTTCACAAAAAACACCCATCTAGCTGAAACCACTGTCAAAAATTTTCTCCATTCTTTATCTGTGCCAAAACCAAAATGTAGATTCTATGAACAAAGCTTCTTTCTTAGAAGTGTACGCCTCTTCCGTTTGCCTGTTTCCCACCTGACTACAACTTGGATGTCTTCAAGTCCAACATAAACAAATTCCTGATAAACCGCCCTCTTAAGTAAACACTTTATCAAATCTCCACTACTAACATACTGTACACGCAATGACCCTTATCCCCGAGTGGCTTCCGGGCCTTGATAAGCGGTGACTACCTTGTAAAAAAAAAAACGCATGGAGTATTATTGCCACATCTTGACTGGAGCATCTTATACCAGTCTCTCACTCTTAGATAGCATCCAAAACAGAGTCTCAAATCTAATGGGTCCCACATTATCAGCCAAGTTCCATCTTCTGTCCCATTGCTGTAATGTCACATCCTTGTGCCTGTTTGACAAGTACTTTAATGGAATGTGCTCTGACGAACTCATAGCAGTTGTGCCTCCTCGGCATGCATATTTCCGACTAACCCAACAAGTAACAAAATCCCACCCCTCGCTGTTGAAGTCCCTAGATGCTGAAAAGCTTTCTACTCTAATAGTTCCTTCTTTTAGAATGCTAGACTTTGGAATTCCCTCCCTGTTTTTGGCTTCCCTGATTTCACTAACCTGCAGGTTTAAATGTAATGTGAACAGATATCTCGCTGCTTAACTCCCTACAGTGCATTGTGCATTGTTAACACTATCCCAAATAGTAGCCCCTTACTAATTGAATATAATATATAATGGAATATAAATTGATTGCTATTTCGATTTTATGTAACAAATGCATACTGAAAAATTCCTGAATCAGTGGCTAGTTAGAATCAAATATCGATTCGTCAGATGCAATACTATGTAGATCTAATGTCGAGAATACAGCTGACTTTTCTTTATATATAAAAATACTAGCTGTCCATACCCAACGGTGCCTGGGATGCAGTAAAGTCATTTTACTTTATAAGTTTTTTTTTCTTTCTTTATACATATTTAAAACATATACTCGGTCGCTGGAAAGATGGTGGGATCCTTCTACCGCTCCAGAAGATATCTCACTACTGATGCAATTCTCTATCTATATAAAAGCCAAGTACGGCCAAGGATGGAATACTGTTGCCATATCTGGGCAGGAGCTGCCAAAAACAGCCTATCATGTCTTGACAGAGTACAAAATAGACTTTGTGGTTTAGTGGGGGATGCCCTTTTCTCTACCCACAGAAGAGACGTTGCGAGCCTATCCTTGTTTTATCGTTATTTTCATGGCAGGTGCTCGTCTGAACTCCAATCCCTGGTCCTCCCTCGCCAATCTTTCACGAAAAACACCCGTCTAGCTGAATCCACTGTGAAAAATTTTCCCCACTCTATATCTGTGCCTAAATCAAAACGCGGATTCCATGAACAAAGCTTCTTTCTTAGAACTGCACGCCTGTGGAACTCTGTTCCGTCTGCCTGGTTCCCTCCGGACTACAACTTGGATGTCTTCAAGTCTAATGTAAACAAATTCCTAATGAACCGCCCCCTTAAGTAAACACTTATCAAATCTCCACACTAACGTAATGTACTTGCAATAACCCTTATCTCTGAGTGGCTTCCGGGCCTTGATAAGTGGTGATCACTGTGTAAAAAAAAAAAAAAAAAAAAAAAGAAGCTTTGCTTATGGAATCTACGTTTGGATTTAGGCACAGATAAAGAGTGGGGAAAATTATTGACAGTAGTTTCAGCCAGACTTTTAATTTCGTAGGAGACAGAGTTTGGAAATATGGAGACAGACAGGCATATAGCCGTTTACGTATTAGATTTGAAGCATAAAAACTTGTACCAACGTGACTGAACTCTAACACAAGCAAAACAAACATCATAAATAAATGGACTGTAAAGAATATGAGGCAAAGAACATTAACGAAAATTACCGGATTCGGGTTTAAATAACACGAAAAGGGTTGACATGCCGTAAAACAAAACAATAAACCAATCGGCGGTATTATAAGCAGCAGTAATGTTAATATAAACTTTATTCTCTCTTTTTCTTATCGATTAGTTTTATCTTCTTATTAATAAGTATTTCTTCTTTTTAGTCGATTTTCTATTAGTGAAATATAAATTTTTCTAAGAGTGAAATAGAGATTAAAATGCAAACGGTTAGCTAGCGAGTGGGTGAACTAGTCTATCAGGTTGACAAGGAATTTCTTGCCGTTTTTAACTTTTAAATTCAAATGAACACATCTCGGTTCAAATGAAAATCTATTGATGGAAAGAAGCACCAGCAGAATCAACACACGTTTGTCGATGCAAAATAAGTGTATTTGTGCCAGTAACGTAAAATATTGCGTTTGGTGGCGATAAAGTCGTTGGAGGTATTTTTGATGTCGCTTAGGTTTTTGAAGCATTTCTCATGCAGAAAGAAGTCGAGATGCTTGAAAAAGTGGTAGTCAAATTCGTTCAACTTCTGCAGGGTCGGTTTAGCAACGTGCGGTCAGGTATTGTCGTGGAGCGAAATTGGGCCTTTTCTGTTGACTACTGTTGGGTGTTGTTGTCAAAGTTTCTGATGCATTTCATCCATTTGTTGACAGTACTTCTCTGCCGTAATAGTTTCGCTTGCATTAAAAACAACTATAATTGATGAGACCAGTCGTAGACCACCAAACAGTCAGCATGACCTTCTTTTGGTGCAACTTCGTCGGCGTCTAACCACTGAGCTGACCGTCGCCGATTTTCGTAAACAACCCACTTTTCATCGCAAGTTACACCCCTGTAAAGAAACGAGTCATTCTTGTTGCGTAAAAGAAGGCCAAAATGACACTTCATAACGACGTTTCTCTTGGTTCGAATTCAATTCGTGAGGATCCCATTTATTAATTTTGTCTTTCTAATTTCTCTCAAGTGGTGGGGAATCGTCGTGTACGTTACGTCTAACTCAGAAGCAAGTTCTCAAAAAGTTGTACGTGTATTGGCTTCGACTAAGGATCTTAACTGATCCTTGTCAACATCCGATAATCGACCACTACGCTCATC